>NC_068360.1:30257990-30332990 GCF_020536995.1 Dreissena polymorpha | reverse complement strand
AGGGGACATATATGCTTGGCAATAGTCTTGTTAATTTTTAAAATTGCAACCGTTACATGGAAGTTATATTTTCATATGTCAAAATTTACAAGTACATAAAGTAACACATTGTAGACTGTATGACGAAGTTTTCTCAATTTTGATTAGATTAATCGATATGAAACTAATATTATGCACATCTTCTTTTTATATTTGAAGTCATGATTTAATTGCTCGGTCCACACATTTGTAAGCATTATAATATTTAATGCGTACAAATCGACTGACAGAGTGACCTCTACATGAACCATTTCAAACTTAATGCTAGAGGTGACAAAGTTTCATCTGACACAAATGTGATGCACTCGTAGCGTTTGATTGTCACACACTTAAAGAGAACCGGATGTGCCGTTTTTATTTCAACCAAATACGACGAATGAGCCGTGCGGTATTAATCGTCATAGCCATACATAGTATTTTGTAAACAAAATTGTAAACATTCAAAAGGTGTAAAAGTTAAACCTAGCAAAAGAGCCTGAGATGCTGTGTTGATGGCAACCAAAAACGATGAACAAGCTGTGTCAATAGTCATAGCCGGACCAGTCAAGTTGTAGACGTATGACACTCTGGCACTGATGATACTAAAGTGATTTCCGGTCACCGAGTACGGAACGCATATGGTTGCATCCTCGTTTGCCTGTGCGTTGTAATCGTACGTCATCGAGCCTGAAAATGTAATGCTGTTTATCAACAACAAAAAACATCAGTAACATAAGTCTATGTACATAATTGATCATGTTATAAAGCAAAATCATATTGCATGTTTAAATTTAAAAATTACACAGTGGTAGAAAAGAATAGTTGTGCACATCATTTCATGGCCAATCATCACGCAATTAATATGGAATACTGTTTCATTAATTTAGAATTTCAATGTTTTGCAACATATGCTGAACATTGTCCGGTCGGTTCAAAGGATAATTTACACATAATATATTATAATTATCCACGCATAAAGGAGAATAATACCATCTATGAAATGGAACGATTACAAAATATTTATTAATCAGCAAGCATCCCTTTATATTCGGTAAATTCGTCTGCACCATATTAATGCGATTACACCTAGTTCAAATCTATGATGTAGTGATATTTTATTTGAATTGTCGTGTATATTACAGTAGTAGTAGTAGTAGTAGTAGTAGTTTTTTTGTTGGTTTCAACAAGTCTTCGAGCTTTTTAAAAGTTTAATGCAAGTATAGTTATTGAGCTAGTGTGATTTAGACATATTTTCTTCACTACTTGGTATCTTTCAAAATTTGGGACCCATTCTTTTTCAAGTCGGACTCATTAATTTTGGCCTTGGACTCATTGGTCTAAAATCTGCGAGTTCAGGGACCAATAGATAGTAAATTCTAGATTATTCACTGTGTATTAATCATTATTTGAAAGGAAAGTGGCTATGCGATCACGGCATTGCACATCGTCATGGGATTACTGTGGCCAATCACAGACGCTCATTATGATCTTGTACAGAGTAAGTTGTTTTAATCTTGAAAACGGAAATTTCTTTGAATATAAACTTGTCAAAATGTAATTAAAATATATATATTCTATCTAAAAGCGCATACAGAAAGATAAACATATTCACCTCTATTTTATATTCAAGACCAGTAAAAAAAAACACTTGTTAGAAGAGTATAAAATATTGCAATATGTTTTTTAATTTAAAACTAATTATTTTAGTTTGATTTTATTGAAAGCCGAAGGCAAATTAAGAAGGTCTCGAGTTAAGTTTCTGGGTAGAACAAGTACTTAGTTTCCTTGAGGAGATTTAAAGAACACTCCCACCGTGGAAATCAAACCTGTGACCTCCCTGTGCTTGATGGACATGTTATGCACAACGCCAACTTTTTGTATTGCAATATAAAATCAACCGTGCACAAATTACCAATGTTGCATAGTTTTTCAGTCCACTCAGGGGTACAAATACACTTGTACGAGCCTGGTGTGTTGAAGCAGGTGCTCCCATTCTCGCAGCGCACGCCCATGCACTCGTTGATGTCCATGGCGCAGGTGAGTCCGGTCCATCCACGGGCACACTGACACACTAGGAGCCCTTTGTGTTCAGACAAGTAGCATCATTTTGGCAAGGCTGCTGCAGACACTCGTTTACGTCTGAATATGAAATAATAAAATACACATGTTTTGGTAATCAATTCTCGTTTTTTTCCTATTTTTAGCATCTCATAAACCAATCGCTATAAAACTTGAAACATTCATGTATATTTGTCTCCAAATAGAAACTTGCTCTGTTTTGATCCCCACGGTGTTTTAAAAGAATTATATTCACTAAAATTTAAAAAAAAATAAAATACAGCAGCAATGCACTCCTCTAAGTTGCAAATCAATAAGAAACAAGCAAATTCGTTAAATTGATATCCCACGCAAATTGAAAAAAACAACTTATGTGACAGACAGACGGACAGAATGACGGATTGACGGAATGACATACGGACTGATGGAATGACGGATGGACGGATGGAATGACAGGTGATGGATGGATGGAATGACCGACGGACAATGTAAATTCTAAATCCCTCCGCTTATGGCGATTGATAAGAAGCACTTGTTACAACAGATGAAATTATTAAACAGAAAAAAATATTTTAAAAAGCAGAAGTAAATGTCCTGAAATGCATCTTACCGATTTCACAGTTCTTTCCAGTCCAGCCTCGAGCACACTTGCAGGAGTATGTGCCTGCTCCATTGTAGCAGATGCCATTATGGAGGCAAGGTGCGAACAGTCTGCATTCGTCGATGTCTAAAACAGATATCATACAGTGTTTTCTATAGAAGAGACAAGCGTCTGTATTGAAACGCAAGAATACTATCAAATAACCATTCAACTTATTTGAGCATACACATTTGTTTAAATTGACATATTTATAATATATATATATATATGTATATATCAGAGATAAACGTTAATTCACATTAATAACTTCATTTTAAAATGAACAGCTGACAGCTAAACTGGGCATTAAATTGTTATTTTCATTATAATTGTAGCATGCAACTAAAATTACAAGTTTGGGATGTCACTTTTTCATTTATTTATTGCTTTGGCAACTACCACTATCAGGTCCTCATAACGTAGTGAATATGAGTTCAGTGTAGAGTCCAGGACTTCATAGATTCATTACCCAAAGTGGGAGCCTTCTTTACATTTTCCCCCAAAACACAAAGTACTGGCTCTATCCTGGAAACAGACTCAATATCATTTCACAACATTGGACAATAAATGTGGCCTCTAGAGTGTTAACAAGATTTTACTAAAGTCATATATAGCCATATAAAGAAAAATGCCCAGCCCTCCGGTGGCCATGTGTTTTAAGCAACCAGCATTATTTCCGAACTCGCCCAAGATATTATTATGATAAATCTTCTGACCAAGTTTCATGAACATCGGACAATAAATGTTGCCTCTAGAGTGTTAACAAGGTTTTACTATAGCCATATATAGTCATATAAGAAAAAATGCCCCGCCCCTTGGCAGCCATGTTTTTCAAGCAAACGTAACCATTTTCAAACTTATCCAAGATATCATTGAGACCAATCTTCTGACCAGATTTCATGAAGATTGGACAATAAATGTGGCCTCTAAAGTGTTAAAAATGAAAATGTTGACGCCGCACGACGGACGACGGACAAAAGGCGATCTTAAAAGCTCACCATGAACACATTATGCTCAGGTGATCTAAAAATGTGGCCTCTTGAGTGTTAACAAAGCAAAATGTTGACGACGCACGACGGACGACGCACAAAAAGTGATCCGAGAAGATCACCATGAGCACCTTGTGCTCAGGTGAACTTAAAATAAGAAAATTAAAGTTAACAAGAAACAAGAGCTGTGTTTGTGAAACAATTGGGACAAATCTTTGGAGACAAATCGAAAGTTTCATGAGATCAGACAAAAATGTGGCCTCAAGTATGTTAACAAGTCAAAATGTTCACGACGGACGACACACGATGGACGACGCACACAAATGATTCTAAAAGCTCACCAAGAGCACGTTGTGCTCAGGTGAACTAAAAATAACAAAATTAAAGTTAACAAGAAACAAGAGCTGTGTTTATGAAACACAATGCCACCTTCTGTGTTGCTTTGAAGCCATATATTTGACCTTTGACCTTGAAGGATGACCATGACTTTGACCTTTCACCACTCAAAATGTGCAGCTCCATGAGGTACACATGCATGCCAAATATCAAGTTGCTAGCTTCAATATTGCAAAAGTAAAACTAAGGTAAAAGTCTTGGGACATAATGACAGACAGACAGACAGAAAGACAGACAGGCCAAAAACAATATACCCCGATCATTTGATCCGGGGGAATAAAGAGTGTTGTCCCTGACTAGCCTGTACTCATTTTCCCAGAAACCGGCTCAAATGTATGCATGAACTTGCTATAAAAATATGTTTAGATTGTATCATTAAACATTCTATCAATCTGTCAGTCCTATTCCATGTTAAACTAACAAAGCAGTACTCATAACGTTGAAGTTTGCTAATCCTTGTGTAGGATTTGATTTTCTACCAAAATAGTTAGCAATGATTATATGGCAATTTACAGTCATAAATTTGAAGCATTTTTTCATAGACGTTATTACTTTTCCAACCAACATATGAATTATTAATTACCAATCAAGAAATAATAAAAACGAGATGTGTTTGTGAAACACTATGTCCCCCCATGTATTTGACCTTTGACCTTGAAGGAGAACCTCGACCTTGACCTTTCACCACTCAAATGTGCAGCTCCATGAGATACACATGCATGCCAAATATCAAGTTGCTATCTTCAATATTGCAAAAATTACGGTCAAAGTTAAAGTTTGACGCAAACAAACCAACAAACAGAAGGGCACAAACAATATGTCCCCCAGTAAAGACTGGGGGACATACAAATAAGTTTGTTGATGCTGGGTTTTGCTCTGAAAAAGTGCAGTATTTCACAAGTTGGTTTATATATTGCAAAAGTAGTTGCTGGTTTGGGCTTATATATTGTGAAAAATTCAAATGCAATAGGAATTGTTTTACACTTGTAAAAAGGTGTAACAAACTCGTGTAAAAAGAATTTTTTTAAATTTAAATCTATTATGAATTTTAGATGTAAAATCTGACAGGTTTGTACGCTTTAATAATAAGGAAAATATTACACGCATTATTAAGAGATATAAAAAAGAGGAACTGAATAAATCGATAATGTTTTCAATTAGAAACAAAAGCTGTCTCCATAGGATGACATATTGCCCCCGAAAAAAGCTTTGATAGTGCATACCAAATATGAAGGTTAAACGCGGACTGTAAGTTCAAAGTCAAGGTGAAAGGGGTCAAAATTTGTGTGCGTATGCAAAGGCCTTGTCTATATACACATGCATACCAAATATGAAGGTTACATCTGAAGCGACATAGAAGTAATGAGCATTTTTAAAAAAGTGATACGGACAGACAAACAGAAATGCGATCACTATATGCCCACCTTCCGGGGCATAAAAATTGCGAGCAGTTTTGCGAGCAGAGACAGTGTTTTGACCTTCCTCCACTGAAATCACAAATGGAAACAATTTACAAGAAACATACGAATTCCACTAAAAAGCAAATTGTTTAAATGCGTTTGCAATTTTATGACAGAGAAGAGCATTGTCACTTAGAAAACAGCAGTCCTTTATCTGGTGAATGTTGAATTACTTCTGTTTCCATAGCAGCCCAAACTATGCATTTCACCATATGGCATTTTTAGTACACAAACTGTTTCATCAACCTTGCTAAACGTATTTTTGATTTGTTACAAGATCCAGATTTTAGTTTTAATTTATTTTTGTAACCATAGCAACAAAACTTTATTTTTGACTAAGACAATAAAATAATGTCACTATTCCCAATATTGCCCTCTATCCACCTACTGGGTTTGATCAACCTTTCAACACTTTTTAGTTATTCCGGGATCGAGACGCCTACCCTTTGAATGTCCCTTCGTCTATTGGCCTAGTTTAATAACACAGTCAAACAGAAACATCCCGCACTGTTCACAAACTCAATTAAATCCATCAACCATGGACAATTCCAATAAAACTCTGCACAGTCCAAAGTCTACTGGTAAAGTATATACTGTAATAACCAGTGTTATATGTGGGACATTAATTTTTGTTAATTTCATGGATTGACAGATCCAATAATTTAACACAAATAAATAACCTTTTGGCAGACACATTTTTTCCATCAAAATCCCAATTCCACACATGTACGTGTTCAAAAAAGTACTTTTTGAAAAATGACAACATTTCATGTCAATGAATATTACTGCTTTTACAGTAGTTGATTTTGGCTGGCCATTTTAACTTTTTCTAAGTATGACTTCTGAGACTACAGAGACTAGAAGACCGTGATATCAGTCATTTATTGAGTCATATTCTGAGAAAACTGGGCTGAATGCATGTGCATAGTATCAAACAAGATTAGCCAGTGCAATATGCACAGGTTAATCTGGAACAACATGTTTTGCGTTAACTGGATTTTTCCTAGGAAGAGACTCTTTTCACAAAAATACCATAAAAGCAAAAAGTTACCTCCCCTGATGAGCTGGTGCAGACTAATCTGGCTAAACTGGGAAAACACTTTACTCACACGCATTTAGTCATAGTTGTAACGTAACACTTTACGTACACGCATTTAGCCATAGTTGTCACAAAACACTTTACGCACACGCATTTAGTCATAGTTGTCACATAATGCGGCTCAATGTATGACTGGGAAAACACTTTACGCAAACGCAATTAGCCATAGTTGTCACAGAACGCAGCTCAATGTATGACTGGGAAAACACTTTACGCAAACGCAATTAGCCATAGTTGTCACATAACGCAGCTCAATGTATGACTGGGAAAACACTTTACGCAAACGCAATTAGCCATAGTTGTCACATAACGCGGCTCAATGTATGACTGCCACAGAGACTGAAAACACTTTACGCAAACGCAATTAGCCATACTTGTCACATAACGCAGCTCAATGTATGACTGCCACAGAGACTGGGAAAACACTTTACGCAAACGCATTTAGCCATAGTTGTCACATAACGCGGCTCAATGTATGACTGCCACAGAGACTGGGAAAACACTTTACGCAAACGCATTTAGCTCCAGTTGTCACATAACGCAGCTCAATGTATGACTGCCACAGAAAACAATTTACGCACACGCATTTAGCCATAATTGTCACAGAACGCAGCTCAATGTTTGACTGCCACAGAGACTGGTTCACCTATTTCACATACCAGTTTTGGGTTTAGCCTCTTCCTCAGAGTCTGAACTGGCACTCGAGTCATCGCTGCTGTCCCCACCACCTAGTATATAACAAGTTAACATTAGCTAAAGGAAAATAAGTCTTGCTCTTGGAAAATAGGACTTAATGTGTTAAGAGTCCCAGATTAGCCTGTGCATTGTGCATTCAGGAACAACACTTTTGGCTTTTATGCACATGCATTAAACCCTGTTTTCCCAGAATAAGAATTTAATTATTGCAAAATCCACAAATAAAATGACATTTAAATGTTTGCACATCGTGCAAATTAAGGAATTAAAGAGTAAAACAAGAGCTGTCTCCATAATATGACGTATGCCCCCGAAAAACGCTTTGATAGTGTATACCAAATATGAAGGTCAAACGCGGATCCTACGTTCAATGTCAAGGACAAAGTGGTCAAAATTTGTGTGCGTATGGAAAGGCCTTGTCCATATACACATGCATACCAAATATGAAGGTTACATCTGAAACGATATTGAAGTTATGAGCATTTTTCGAAACCTTAACGCAGATTTTGAAACCTAAACGCGGACCCTAAGTTCAAGGTCAAGTTGAAAGGGGTCAAACTTTGTATGCGTATGGAAAGGCCTTGTTCATATACACATGCATACCAAATATAAAGGTTAAATCTGAAGAAACAAAATTTGTGTGCGTATGGAAAGGCTTATTCCATAAACACATGCATTCCAAATATGAAAGTTTCATCTGCAGATTTCGAAACTTAAACGCAGACCCTAAGTTCAAGGTCAAGGTGAAAGATGTCAAAATTTGTGTGCGTATGGAAAGGCCTTGTCCATATACACATGCATACCAAATATGAAGGTTACATCTGAAGCGCCATATAAGTTATGAGCATTTTTCGAAACCTAAATTCAAATTTCAAAACCTTAACGCGGACCCTAAGTTCAAGGTCAAGGTAAAAGGGGTCAATCTTTGTATGCGTATGGAAAGGCCTTGTTCATATACACATGCATACCAAATATAAAGGTTAAATCTGAAGAAACATAGAAGTTATGAGCATTTTTCAAAAAAGCGTGACGGACAGACGGACAGACAGACGGAAATGCAATCACTATATGCCCACCTTCGGGGGCATAAAAACAAACATTACTTATTATAGCTCATCAGCCAACTTTCTTATCTTAAAACATTTGTTAACTACACTTGAAATGTTAGTCACATTTGATAATAAGTGTGATACTTGCTGGACAAAGAAATTCTCAGAACACACATATTTTACACTTTACCACTTAGATATGTATTTTGACGTGTTTGTAGTCTGCTAGAAAGTGATATTTAATTAAAGACCTTTTCTACTAGATTTAAGTTTTAAAGGCTTCATTTCTAACCCTTAGATACTAATGAGCAGTAAACAGCATAAAACCTGAACAGACTGCGAGTTACATGTACTCGCAGGCTGTTCTGGTTTTAGGCTGTTTGCACATAGCAATTTTCACTTTTCCTCTGAGTGACAAATGGTTAAAACAAACCTCTTATTGACAAAGAAGTCTTAACACTGTTCATTTTGATTGAAATATCATTGGTCCAATTAGATAATAATGTTTACTAACTGATAAACTAGGAAAATTAAAAAAAAAGTAAAATAAACAATGTATGACAAGTCACTTATCAACTATAATTCATCTGATAATTACAAACAATAAAACCAACAATGATTCTTTGAGGCTTGGATAACCTGCATTTGCTATCAAATGTACAACCTCAGTTTCTGCAATAATGCTTTTTGGGGTCTGTTATGTCAAAACACTTGATTTGAGCCTCCCTCTGTGAAAAAGGGGTTAAATGCATGTGCCCAAAGTGCACTCTACAGGCTAATCAGGGACGACACTTTCTGCTTTAATGATTTTTACATTTAAAGAAAGTCTCTTCTTAGCAAAATTCCAGTTGAGGCGGAAAAAGTCGTCCCTTATTAGCCTGTGTGAACTGCACAGGCTTATCTGGGACAACACTTTACCAACATGCGTTAAACCCCCTTTTGCACAGAGCACAGCTCAATAATGTTTATATAATCCAATTGTTTACTGAATCACTGGCAGCCATCATGTGGGACATTAATTAAAAAGACTTATGTCCAAGGGGTATACATGTGTGCTATGATTTAGCTTCAGAAAGATTTTGGTTCAAATCTGGTCTAAGTGAGAAAAAACTATCAAATTGATTTTCTTGATACTTTAATGTCCTCACATCAAATCAAATGTTTCATTTTATCCGTAAATCATACTTTCAATGACATTGTTTAATATGAATGAAAACATGTCACTGTAGTGTTATAAAAAACCGATAAGAACAGGGCTACATAAATTTGAATGATAAGTATGCACACATTTTTTAAATTGATTTTTTAAAAGGAAGGTATACATGGTGATGCATTATCATTTTCTAAAACGTAATGAACTTCATACATGTATTTTATATTAAATGAATAAATACAGGGTGAGTCATATTTGTGTTGTAAACCTTAAAACCAGGAAGTGTGAAAAGAAAAAATGGTGTACATACAGCGATTTTTTTCATTCTTTTTAAAAACCTGAAAACAGCACTTTCCCAAAAAACTACAAATTTCCCAATTGCTTTAACAAATATCCTAATAGTTGTTATTCGGAACTCTCCATTCTGGTTTTTTTCCGATATTTGAGCACGCGCGGTAGGTACAATCAAAAGCTGACTAGCATATTTTATCATAAAAGAGAGTGAATCAATAATTTCTCTTATCGCTGAATAGTAAACACCACTTTTTCGGCTCAAACATTGATTATAGTTGATAAAAATACCATGATTTAATCATTTTTATTTAGATGAACTAATCTCGATCGTGTTTAATTTGTAAGAAAACTATGTAACACGATATAATGCTGCATGTACATGTAAACAGCCTCGGTCACGTAACTATGTCATTGCATATACTGTACGTAGGCCTGGGCATACAGTTTTAATGGAAGTCAACAAAACTACGAAGACATTGAATAAACACTATTCAAAAATATTTAAAATCATACGGACAAGTTCCAAACAACACAAACCTTACTATCCTCAGTCCATTCGTAGTACTATAATTATTATATCGTTCCATATCAGTTGGGTATTTATATGTCTATTGATAAAGCTCTATTGTGATGCTTTTCTTTAATCTAATCTTAAAGTAAAGAAAATTATTCGCTAAAGATTAAGACCTTAAGATAAGAAGGCACATCACTAACGAGCATTACCACACATGACTTTTATTTGCTATATCTATAAAGCATGCCGAAAAATTAAGACCATGAATAATAATGTTCTTCAGAAGAAATATTGCATATGTCAAGCAGTTTGTATAGGTTCCTTCGTTTCCATACAGCTGACAAAGTCTGTTTCTCATGTCTTTTAAGGATGTTAGCTACTGGAGCAATTCGTATAGGCGGCTGTACATCTGAACGGTGTATTTAGATTTTAATCCTGTATTAAACGTTTGACATAGATGTATATCAGAATAAGATGTGTTATGTGTAATTTTTAATAATATTAGTAATAGTAATAACAACAAAAGACTTGAATTTTGACATTTCCTAAAAGAAACACTACTAATTATACAATACTGTATGGGAAGCAAATCGGATATCGACGTTACTGGTCATTACTGTACTAATGACAATGTTTGTACCTCCCGCGCGCGCTCAGAAATCGGAAAAACCAACAGCGGGCATGTTCCGAATTAAATCTTTTGAAGCTTTCTTAAAAACAAAACTTTTTTTTTGTAAATAAAATGCAACATTTAGTTAGTTTCCCTTAGAAGCCCTATGGCTTGAACCTAAGTAAATATAATATTGAAAACTTGACACCATATAATTATCAATTTTTAAGTATTTGGGAACAAAAAATCAAACAGACCAATTTCCCAATATGAAGACTTCATGACTCAACTTTTCCTAATTTCATGTTTTTCTTGCGCACAATTTACCTAATTTGGATGGTAACGATACTTTTCCCAATAAGACAAAAAATTCGCTGACATACCACTACAGATTAAGTAAATTTATATGCATTGTACAGGAAAACATTGAGATTATCAAAGATATATGTTGATTATAAAGTATTCAGTTGTTTAGATTCAAGGGTTCTCCATAATAAACCAAACTGAAAATGAATATACGGTTGACTGGTTAAATATAAAATTCAAACCATTCAGTAAATATAAAGAAATTATACTACATATATTACAGTACATAAATGGTCTACAATTTAACATAAGATTTGAACTAAACAATTGATCCAAACAGCTGCATGTATTTTACTATACCACCCCATATCATCCCACATTCAAAAGCCAAACTTCCTGTAAGACATAAACATCACTCCACATATAACACTCCTATTGTGATTGCATCAACAGTTATTGTGAATTATTCCCTTGCTTTTCTTTTTATTCTGATTTCGTGCACTCCACATACAAACAAATACATTTCGCTTATAACAAATACAATGCAAGTCAAATGTACTTTGCTGAAAAAGTGAGAAAATAAAAATCTTTCAGCAATTCAATGAGGTCAATTGTCCTCTAAAGATGTTGGGGAGAGGATTTTTGTTACCAAGCAAATACATACCATACATGCCCTGATTCAACATAAACTGACGCCTTATCGATGATCGCTCCGCCCACTAAATCACGTGGCTTAGCGGTTATCAAACCTAGACAAGCTAACACCAAAATGGCTTTTTTTCCTATAGACTGCATATAAATTTACGCGATATTCCCGACGATTTTATGGACTTTGTTAACACCCTTTACACTTGTAAAGGGATTGATGTCATTAAGTTATTCTGCAAATGCAAAAAATATACGATTATAGAGAACATCAGCTATTTAAAACGTGTAAATCGGTACATTAAACACGCTCTCAAACGCTTGCGCGTTTACCGAAATCGAATCCGTTATTACGTGTCATGGTGGTATTAGCAATAAATTAACACTTCACCGGTATTTACCCGTGTTATTTAACAAAATATTACCGAAACATTTCCCCCTCCCCGTGTATTTGACACGAAATAGCGCCCCATTCCTGGTAATTCGGTGAAGTTTTACGCGCTTTTTGACGCCGAGTGGGTACCTCAATCCCAAATGTTATTACGTATAAAAGTGATATATTAAACATTGCTTGTGGGACCTTTATCAATCATTTTAATTGAAAGCGCAAAACAACACAATACGTTTGGTCATTGTGTGATATAAATTAGCGTTGTGAGAAGTGAAATTCGGTCATGCTAATTAATAAAGCTACCAGTATCAGACGCTCACGCAGGTTCCGACTTCCACCAAGTTACCGCGTTTATACGTCTTTTTTAAAATAGTAACAAAGTAGTTTTAACTTGTTTTTGACCCCACAAAACTCGCTTTTTAACGGAGATTTAGTTAAGTTACACAAAGTGGGTACCAAAATTCTCTATTATTTTACATGCACACGTGACATAATTCATACTTAAAAATGCTAAGTTATTGCTTTTATGACATTTCAATTTTTTTTTTAAATAAATTAATGTTCTTTAAGGGGGATTTCGTTAATTCTTGAAGCTTCTACTTGCTCTTGTCAAGACCGCATTTCCGCGTTGGAAACGGTATAAATTTTATTAATCTAACTTATCTTTCTGGATACCAAATGTCAGATTTGCATAAACCCTATTTACAGCGTTTTTGCCATATTTCATTTCCGTTTTTATCCGAACAAAATAAACGAAACACGTTATAAAAATGAGAACTAGGCATTCGAGCTCCAAGTGTGGATTAAAAGCGTTTATTGGTGACACCACATGTCTGCACATGTGTAGATACCGTTAAGATAAGATATCATGTGTCACCTTCAAATAACATGTATAATGACAATTAAGTCCAATCCTATCAGAGTAATAAAACACAGCATGAATTAGGCTTCTTGCTGGGTTTTATTTCTCGTAAAGTAATGCAGATAAACATTGCTGCTATTAATCACCTAGTAACTGGTAAAACTATTAAAAAACCTGAACTATTATGCGATGATCAGATCGATAACATAAACTATTTAAATCTGCTAGTATACTCGATAAAAAGATATTGTAATTGTCTTTTACAATGTTGACGTTCGGTTGTTCGTGGGGACGATCGCATGCATTTATCCATCACTTAAACTTCTCAAGACCTCTTTTCGGCTTTGGAAACGATATAAATTCAATGTCACCAACAACTCTTTCAGGATATTGATTGTACGAGTTACATAATCCCCATTGACACCGTTAAACCATTTTTAATCTACGTTTTAAAAGAGGAAATCAAAAGAAACTCGTTACAATAAAAGTGAACCTAGACATAGCTTGTCTAGAAAATGGCGGACAGTTCGTTGCTAACTCGCGCGCCCGATTTATCGATCGCTGATTGGTAGATCAATTCTTAGATAAGGATTTGATTGACAGTTGGCATCATGTCAATTTAACCATACACAAGGACTTGACAATTATTTAATAAATTTAAATTAAATTCATTTCATATTTAAGTTTAATACTCTTGTTTAATTCACTCACTTTGTATATGAGCCCCTCTCTGGTAAAATGGAGCTTAATACATAATCCTAACATATCATCCCAGTTTAGCACGTGCAGTGTGCACAGACTAATCAGGGAAATACTTTTGGACTTAACTAGATTTTTGCTAAAAAGAGACTTCCTTTCAAACAAAATACACTTAGAACAGAGTGTTGTCCCAGTTTACCCTGTGCAGAGTTCACAGGCTAATCTGTGGCTACACTTTTAACACTTACATATATTTGTCTTATAAATGTACAAACAAAACATTGTTTTTTACATGGCAATACTTATCTACCTTTTCATTTAATACTTGTGTCATTTTCATATAAAAATATTAAACATATTGTCATAAATAATTTTAATATGTTATGTTTTTCATAAGGACTGCCATGTAAGTTCATAATAAATTGTTTGAACCGAAACCAATTCTTCAATTTGAATTCATCCTACATCTGTAATTACGTAAACGAAACAAAAAAGTGAACAACCGTTACATGTAGGTGAAGCACTTGTTCCACATTTCAAGAGTCACTTGTTGACGGAAATAAGTGAATATGAGGACTTAAACAAGCATAATGACTGTTATTACAATGGAGCCTCAATTGTTATCGGAACACTTTTGTTAAAGCATGTGTGTGTAAAGTATTATCCCAGTATATTCTGTGCAATCAGCAATAAGTGACGACAATTTCTTACAACACTGGACTTTCTTTACCAAGAAACCTCCTTTAAAAAAATCCATTAAAACAGAAAGTCTTCCCTCAGGGATTTCAATTGAAGCAGAATCCGGCTTTTTGATGCAAGCATTTTGTACTTTTGTCACTTTTGACTCCTCCAAATTATCTTCCTTTCATCCTTTTGATGCAAATGTTACCATGAAACTAACATAAAATGTATGTTTTATTATACAAAAAGTTGGCATTTAGTTAAGCAAGATATACTAAAAGTTATACAAAGCAATATTTGTAGAGCTATAAACTAATATCTGTAAACAAAATATCTAGATTTAAGTATTTTGACCCCTGAAAAGTTCATTTGACCCCTGAAATTTTCAATCACAGGGTCATTTGACTCCTCGTTTTCAAAAACTATTAAAATCCCTGTTCCCTGATTAGACTGTCTGGACTGTAAGGCTTTTCTGGGATGACACATTCCATGAACACAGCTTGACGGAGTGTGGGATTTTTTATGCACTTTTTGACAATATTATAAACCACTAAAAACTTGTTATTTCTCTTTTCTCAAATAACCTCAATGTGGAGGATACACTTTGTTAGGCTCGTATTCCATCTATCCGTATCCGCATCCGCAAAAAATAGAACAAGTTGAAATGCACTGCGCTTATTCCATTCATCCGCATCCGCATATCGGCAGGCGCAATAGGCGTCCGCAAAAGAACGCTCAAGTCAGCATTCTAATGCGGATGCGGACAAGATACCGACGGCATTTAGCACGATTTCTGTGAAATAAACTCTTCAACTAGAGAGAGAACGTATCCAAATTGTTGTTTGTTTAGTCTAAAGTAACCTTTAAACTCTTCATCAGCAAGTTCAAGTTCTTAAACTAAATGGTTGTAATTTCCAAATGTTTGTGATTTCTTACTATTGCACGTGCCCACCATCTGTGCTTTGGTTTACGTTTACACTTCTTCGCATGAAAAACAGCAGCACCAATTAACAAAAAATGGGAAAACTCTTCTTCTTCATACATGTTTTCAGTTCAGAAGTTTTCCCAAAAAAGAAAGATACGTTCGACTTATGCGGATAAATGGAATATAGCGTCCGTATTATGATTTTGCGGATACGGATGCGGATAGATGGCATACTAGCCTAAATTTGCCCAAAAAACATTATTAAAACAAGAAAACATTTACTCACTCTATTAAAGATGTCGATTATTAAGAGGACAGTTACAGGCTTAATTTGGAAAGACTTATAATTTTTGTTATTGAGCATATGACTTCATACCCTTAATAATTATGAGGAGTTTTATTTTTCATTTACAAATAAACTTTGAAAGGTTTTATCTGCATTAATAATATCTGGAGTGAAAAACATAAACCAAAAGCTATTGAAGAAGCTTTAAGAAAATATTGGCTTCATTGAAAGAAAGACAAACAAATTACACAACAGTAACCCATAATGGGAATTAATGTCAACAGATTTTGGCACTTTTAATGTTTGACCTTAAATGCTAAAAAAATTATAAACATAGAGATTGCAACTAAATATCTCCAGACCACAAATAAAAAATAAGATTTCAAAAATTAACACTGAAAGAAAATTCTGTTCCCACCGGTACATGAAACACTCTCCTTTGAATTAAAAAAAGAAAAGGATGTCAGTAAAACTGATGGATGCTCCCCGATGATGCTTTGTCGATATATGGGTTAATTGTGTAGAAAAAAGTGTGACCTTGAGAAAATCTATTATAAGCCTCGGTGACCTTGACCTTGACCCCGGTGACTTCAAACCTAATCAGCAGGTAGATGTCCATGCAAGGTACCTACATGCCAAATATATAAGAGATCGGTCAATTACTGAAGGCGCTATGAGAAACTGTAACCAAAGTGTGACATTGAGAAAATCTTGTATTAGCCTAGGTGACCTTGACCTTGACCCCAGTGACCTCAACCCTCATCAAAAGGTAGAGGTCTATGCAAGGTACCTACATGCCAAATATGGAAGAGATTGGTAAAATATTAAAGGCGCTTTGAGAAACTGTAACAAAAGTGTGACGGGAAATCTATTATAAGCCTCGGTAACCTTGACCTTCACCCCAGTGACGTCAAACCGCATCAAAAGGTAAAGGTTCAAGCACGGAACCTACGTGCCAAATATGTAAGAGATTGGTAAAATATTGAAGGCGCTATGAGAAACTGTAACAAAAATGTGACGGAAAACCTATTATTAGCCTCGGTGACCTTGACCTTGACCCCAGTGACCTCAAACCTTATCAAAAGTGTTTTTTTTTCAAGTTGAAAAATATAAATTTAGTTCCAGAACTCCTGCCACATCGATACAAATTGTGAACAATTTTTCAAACTAACAAAAAATAGGTTGAGTACACAAAGAAACTGCACTTTCGTTTTGACAATTAAAAATGACGTCACGGGAACATTTAAAATAATTCTCGAAATCGGCTGCGCTCTTTTCGTAGGTGTCAGTGCTCTTAGCTAATCGATTTAAAGGGAAAAACAGTTAAATATATTGGTCATTCCGTGAAGATTAAAATTTCATTTTAATGTAAATATCAATAAACAAGAGGCCCATGAGGGCCTGAATCGCTCTACTGGATGGAATCAATAGGGCTCAAGCCCTTGATAGTATGAACAATCTGAGTAAGTTTTAAATAAACAGACCCAAAATGTGAAATTTATCGCATAAACAAGAAGAAACATACAATTTAAACTTCAAATGGCTACTTTTCAACAATAAGTTGAACAAATTTTCTTCACTCTCAATTGGGTTCTGGCCCTTGACGATATAAAACATCCGTTGAAGTTTCAAAAGGATAGAACTTTATAAATTATGTAAACAAACAAGAAATGTGTTTGTCGGAAACATTATGTCCCCTTCTGCGCCGCTTTGATTTATTATTTTTTACCTTTGACCTAGAAGGATGACCTTGACCTTGACCTTTCACCACTCAAAATGTGCAGCTCCATGAGATACACATGCATGCCAAATATAAAGTTGCTTTCTTCAATATTGCAAAAGTTATGGCAAATTGTTAAAGGTTTTCATTTTTTCTCAGATTCAAGGGGAGATAATTCTGGACTTATAACTACGATATTGCTCATTTTCAATAGGGTTTGACTAATCATTGAGATAAAGACACTGTGAAAGTTGGGAAATGATTGGTTGAAAACTGTTGATTTTATTGCGTGAACAAGCCTTATTTCACAATTTTCTCAAATTCAAGGGGAGATAATTCTGGACTTTTTACTCTATGTAACCCATTTTCAATAGGGTTTGAGTCCTTATTAATATAAAGACAATGAACAAGTTTGAAAAGATTCGGATGAAAACTGTGGACTTAATTGCGTAAACAAGCCTTATTTCACAATTTTCTCAAATTCAAGGGGAGATAATTCTGGACTTTTTACTCTGATGTAACCCATTTTCAATAGGGTTTGAGTCCTCATTTATATAAAGACACTGAACAAGTTTGAAAAGAATCGGATGAAAACTGTGGACTTAATCGCGTAAACAAGAAAAAGTCTAACGCACGCACGAATGGACGGACGGACGGACGACGGAAACCACGCCATGACATAAGCTGTTCAGGAAATCGGGCAGTAGAGCTAAACAATAATACATAACTGGTTATTTATAATACTTTTTATATTTAATTAAAAATAAACAGAAAAAATAATTATCAAAAAACCGAAAGTTTACAAAAAGGTTCTGGTTGATCATAACTATAAATATAGAGATATATTTTTTTTTAATGCAGGGCGAGTAAATTAAAGTGAAGTGCGAGTGGATTGTCAGGCCTACTCGCCCTGCAGGGCGAGTGACTCTGGAAAAATTCTTCAAGGCCTGCAAATATGTAAGAGATAGGTAAGATATTGAAGGCGCCATGAGAAACTGTAACAAAAGTATGACGTAAAATCTATTATTAGCCTCAGGTCAAAAACCGCATCAAAAGGTAGAGGTCCATGCAAGGAAACTACATGCCAAATATGTAAGACATCGGTAAAATATTGAAGGCGCTATGAGAAACTGTAACAAAAATGGGACGGGAAAATCTATTATAAGCCTCGTCAACCTTGACCTTGACCCCAGTGACCTCAAACCTCATCAAGAGATAGAGGTCCATGCAAGGTACCTACATGCCAAATATGTAAGAGGTCAGTAAAATAGTGAAGGCGCTATGAGAAACTGTAACAAAAGTGTGACGGAAGGAAGTTAGGAAGTACAAACTGGCAACTATCTGCTTAAAAACTGCCTAAACCATGGAGTCATTACAGCTGTTATATCACATTATGCATTTTCACTTGTACAAGCATCTTCATGTAGTTACATGTACAACATAGAACAAAAACAAAACAAATTCTCAAACTTATTCAAATGCTTTGCATTTGTAACGCTTGATAATTTTATAAATTACTCATAAACCAAAATGTCTCAAGTATTAGTATAGGTTAAATTGTTCCCTATTGTACATTGCTCTCTTCTTTTTAAACCCTTTGCATGCTGGGAAATGTGTCGTCTGCAATTATGTCGTCTGCTGAATTTCTAAAATTAGCATTTTCTTTGATTTTTTTATAAATAATACTATCAGAATAGCAAACAGTTGGGATAATGATGAGACGCCATGGAAGAGTTAAAATCTGAGACAAAATGTTGGACATTTATCATTTCAACAATATGTGGAACAGTGACCTTTAAGCACACTGCCTAGTAGAAATGTTAAGGTACTGTGGGGCTGATAAATGTACATGTACAAACAAGACGGACTGAAATGTCCAAAGTCGCTCACCTGAGATAACAAGATATTATAGGGACAAATCTTCTGACCAAGTTTCATGCAGATCGGAAAATAAATGTGGCCTCTAGAGTGTTAACAAGGTTTTACTATAGCCATATAAGCAAAAATGCCCCGCCCCATGGCAGCCATGTTTTTCAACCAACCGGCATGATTTTTTTAACTCGTCCAAGATATTATTGGGATAAATCTTCTGACCAAGTTTCATGAAGATCGGACAGTAAATGTGGCCTCTAGAGTTTTAATTTTTTTTTACTATAGCCATATAAATACCCCGCCCCTTGAAAGCCATTTTTTTCAAGCAAACACAATTATTTTCGAACTCATCAAAGATATCATTAAGACCAATCTTCTTACCAAATTTCATGAAGATTGGAAGATTGGACGTTGTGCTCAGGTGAGCTAAAAAAAGTTTCACAGTGCACAACAGACTGTAAACAGCCTCTGCAGACAAACATCTTGACATTTGGAGGCAGTCAACTTTTCTCCATCTTTCATCAAGCTCAAAAACCTAATTGTCAGAATGAATGTCACACAACAGAATTAAAACGAAGGCGTATCATGTATTACCTGATCCACATGATCACTGATCAGATGAATTATATGTTGTATTTTATGTTTAAACTACATGTAAATGGAAGCATTATATTCTTTAAATCCAATCATGTTTAATGTTCAACAAAAACTAGCTGTCTATTTAATTTAAACAAAAACAGAAACTTATGTCTGTTGCGGTTATGCTTAAGATATAACAAGACTATTGCCAAGCAATATGTGTCCCCTACCGGCTCCACCATTGTCAGAAATAATTTTTATTCCCACGCTTTTTGGAAAGCGTGGGGATATTCTCCGCTGTCTGTCTGGTTGTCTGTCTGTCCGTCCGTCCTGGCCACTATCTCCTCCTACACTATTAGCACTAAAACCTTAAAACTTACACACATGGTAGCTATGAGCATATGTGCGACCCTGCACTATCTGGAATTTTGATCTGACCCCTGGGTAAAAAGTTATGGGGGTTCGGGTGGGGCCGGGTCAGAGATTTTTACTCATTTTTTGGGGTTATTTTACATTAACTTCTTCATTTCTACACCGATTTACTTCAAATTGATACTGAACCTCTCTTATGACAGTCAATCTCAACTATGCATGGCCCCATTACCAACCCTGGGGCGCCCCGCCCACATAGACCACACCCACCCAAAATTGCCTTTTACTAAAATTTCTTCCTTCCTACACCGATTCACTTTTAATTGATACTGAACTTCTAAAATGACAATATGACAATACGGCCAATCTCAATTATGCATGGCCCCATTACCAACCCTGGGGCGCCCCTGGGTCAAACATGCGTCTGCCGCGCCATTTCTAGTTTTACATTTGTTGCCATAACAGCCAGAATTTTTGACGTAGGAACAAAATGAAATGACGTGCAGGATCCAGAAAAGTGTGACAGACTCACGGACTAACGGACCAACTGACACACAGAGCGCAAACCATAAGTCCCCTCCGGTGAAACCAGTAAGGGACAATTACAATTTCTTGAAGTCAAACATTTCATTTGATTGCTTCCGCCAACTTAAAATGTATTAACACTATTTACTAAACTGTGACTATAAATTAACAGTACCAACTTTTAATGTGTTCACATCCAATAGTTGCTTTTATCTTTACGGAATACGCTATATACCTGCAACAAATGTTTATATAGTAATTGTGCATAATAGAATGATAAGATCTAGGAAACGACCAACTCAACAACCAATCAAGAAGCGTGCCAATTTGTTCGACATTAGTTGGTATGATATGCTCTTTGGGAATTTGTCACATGTGCAGACCAGTGCATTCAGCAGTCGGTACCCTACCGTGGGTAGATGTGGGTAGATGTAGATGTGCCTTGCAAATGGATGGCAAGGGACTCACTACGATGCCATCAGAGAACAGAGACCTACTCCCAGGCCAAACCACTGGAGGCAAACGACCTGGCTTCAAGAAATATGGTAAGGCAGCTTTAAGAGATGGGCTCCCTAAAGAAGAGTGCCTGGACCGCAATCTTCAAGAATCTGTAACACTTGATAAATCAGGAATTTCCTACAAAAACAGCATCTGGCAGGAAATCCTGATCCCGGAAATCGTGTGAATAATTTACAAAATGTGTGCATTTAAGACAAGAGAGGCTTAAGCATAAAAAAGGGTAAAAACTGACCATTGTGATCGACTGAAGTCTGCTTTTCTCAATGCTCTGACGATGGTTACCATAGAGGGACCAGATATTGGGTCAGTGGACTTGGTATGAACGGGGTATGCCTGGCTCTAGGAGAAGCCACGTTTTTCTTAACTTGACATTGTATATCTGTATTCTTTTGTGAAAGTATGTAACTGTATGATGTTTTATTGAGGAAAACATAAAACCAAATGATGTGTTTTAAAAGCTCCAAATTAGTGTAGATTTTAATTAAGATGTAGAAAATATAAAAATTCGACACACCGCTGTGCCTGACCAAAATCCTGGGGAAATGCCTGATACATGTACAGTGTTTATTAATTTAATTAAATATTGTCAATGTATTGTGAAATGTATAATACTGTAAATATTTCTTAAACACATGTACAGTGATTCTTGCATTTATCATTATATGTCTCAATGTAAACCATGAATAACATAAACGTTAAAATTTTTCTCTATATTGAAATGTGTTAACAATTTGTATCATAAATAAACATCTTCAAATAGGCTGAAATCTGGTATTATCGTTGCACTAAATGAATATCGATTTGTGTATAAACATCAGGTTTTTAAATCAGGTGCAAGATTTAAGAGACAATACTATTTGAGTTTTATTCATTTCAGAACTGCTTTTTTATTACGAAAAAACATAAATTTTAATTATGGTCACAACAAATACAACACCACAGTCTGGCATTCTTATTTTATTATCACATCAGTTTTTCCCGCAGTGATAAGGGTGGATAACACTTAAAGAAAATTAAACCTAATTTAACAAGGGTCTGTCATACCATCAAAAGCAACAATCAATTAATTTAATATGATTTTAAATCATTTGAATTTAAGACACAAACATATAAATGTAAATTATGTTCACCCTGGATGTCAATTGTTTCATAAACAAGGGCTGTTTGTAAAACATGCATGCCACCCATATGGGCTGTCAGTTTTAGTGGAAGCCATTGTGTGAATACGTTTTTTGTCACTGTGACAGTCACCTTGACCTTTGACCTAGTGACTTGAAAATCAATAGGGGTCATAGGCCAGTCATGATCAATGTACCGATAGAGTTTCATGATCCTAGGCCTAATTATTCTTGAGTTACCATCAGGAAACCATTTTACTGTTTCGAGTCACTGTGACCTTGACCTTTGACCTAGTGATCTGACAATTAATAGCAGTCATCTGCCAGTCATGATCAATGTACCTATGAAGTTTCATTATCCTAGGCATAAGCATTCTTGAGTTATCATCCGGAAACAATTTTTACTATTTCCAGTCACTGTGACCTTGACCTTTGACCTAGTGACCTGAAAATCAATAGGGGTCATCTGCCAGTCATGATCAATGTTCCTATGTAGTTTCATGATCCTAGGCGTAAGCATTCTTGAGTTATCATCCGGAAACCATTTTACTGTTTCGAGTCACTGTGACCTTGCCCTTTGACCTAGTGACCTGAAAATCAATAGGGGTTATCTGCCAGTCATGACCAATGTACCTATAAAGTTTCATGATCATAGGCCTTAGCGTTCTTGAGTTATCATCCGGAAACCATTTAACTATTTCGAGTCACTGTGACCTTAACCTTTGACCTAGTGACCTAAAAATCAATAGGGGTCACAGCACAGAGGTATCAATTAAACGTGCTCAATATGCCCAATATTATTCCAATTATTATTATAGTTCATGCTATTTATTACATTCTTCAGTGAGAAACCCAGTACCCTTTTTTAAGGTAAACAGAAAACTATGTCACGTGACCATACTGCATTTTTTACGAAACATCAAAAGTTGCAACAATCCAAATCTCAGATATTGACCCTCAGGGTTGCTGGGAGCCAAACGCTAGTATACTCAAACCCGTTAAATTCAGGGGTCGGGTTAACTCGCGGTATTTTATTAGATCCCCCTGGATTTTGCTTATAAACAAAACGGCGTGACCTTGTCAAATCTGACAGAAAACATCTCTCGCTGCCAGCATGATCTATTTTTGGTAATAAAGTGTTGAAAAACTAAGACTTAAACAATTATTGAATTTGTATACAGGTTTTTTTTATCTGATTTTGGGGAAATACCTGGACTTTTTTGAGGGGAAAAAATCGCGCGAAACGCCAGATTTTGGGGAAAAATAAGGAAAGTCTGGAATAAACAATTTTATTTTACTGTTTTGAAAACAAATTCAAGGCAACAGATAATTTAATTAAGCAATATTTTTCTATTTTCTACACTGGATCAGGTTTACTTATATAATTAAAGGTTTTTTTTTGTTTTTGTTTTTTTATTTCATTGTTTTGGGGAAAATCTCTTTCAGAGGGGAAAAATATGTCTATGGGAAAAGGAATATTCGGCGTGTCTCAAAGAAGGAAAAAAAGCCCTGGTATAGTTAAATTGATAGTCTTAACAAAAAATCCGACAGTGCTTGAAAATAACTGTGATATTTATTTTATTTGATGTAATAATTCCATATATTTAAATTGTTCTATGCGTTTTGTATTGTTACTTTAAATGGTATGTTAGATCTTTGTTTATTCATGTTTAATTTAATATTAGTGCTGTTAAACCTATTTACCACGAATCTACCGGGCGAAAAAATTAACAACAATGGCGGAAAGTGAAGTTGTTTTTGTTTCTACTGCAGTTTATATTAAAGGATTTTTCTGATATTTAGGGCAATTATCGAATAAAATTAAGTTGAATATGATTGTAATTTAAATAATTTATCTGATATATGAAGATGGCTTCTAGACCAAAGTGAAGTTAAACCTAACACTAGACTACCGTGATGCAGTTTTCTCATAAAAACTCAAGAAGAACCATAGCTAAAGAAACTTCAGCGAACAGTTGATTTATTGAGGTTTCGGTCACCAAATAACACGTGGCGGTAAATTGTATTTATATATTAAATGCCGGGAGGTTTCGGTAAATTGGTATAAATAGGGTTTTTCAAATTTTCACACCTTTAATTGATAGGCGTGTACACTAATTGAGTTGTTTGGCAATAATTGAATTATTTGATTAAAAGGTACGGAGTTGATGTAATCAAACGCTGTTTGTTCTCAAGTTTTGAGAACAAACGATTAGCGTACATCGAAGCGCCGAGGTTATACATTTTGATGTACCCACTCACGTCTTTTTTTTAATTATACTTATTGCACGCTAATCGATAGCTACTGGTTACGTTACAAAGTATCGACAAGGTTAAACGCGTGTGGGTAAAACATAAAATGTGTATTTCTCGTGTTTAACTCGCTATACATCCATAAATAACAACGGAAATATACTAAACGTTTTATTTTTTTGAAAGAGGAATTAATAATCAACAAGATAACGTATAAACCAATTAAACTCGGATGATTAGTTTTTTCATAAATTTGAATTGACTACAGTAAGGGCCAAATACTCGTTTCAACTTCTGTCAATATGCGCTTTGTGTTTAGTCCAAGCATCTCTATCCTATATCACCGGTCATACTAAATACCATTAAGGACCACTAAGGATCGCTAAGTACCACTAAGTACCACTAAGGAGATTTATGTAATTTGTAGCGATAATTAAGGCCTCTAGGGGCTAATTAGGATATATATTTGGGTTTCTCTTGGCCAGTAACTTCAAATATTGATAATTGTATAATATAAGTTGGATTTTTTTTTTGTTTTATTCTGAATCTTTTATTTTTTATATAAAAAAACTGTTGTGTTATTAAGTCTAAAATGTTTGTATTTCCTATTGTATAATTAAAATGTGATACTTTGAATGAAGAAAAGAGAGACTCATGACCTTCATTTTCAAACTGTGAATAAAATCACACATCTGAAGTGAGGAATTCAATAATTATTAAGGTCATTTAAAAGCAAGACCTCATTAAATTGGGTAATATTTATTTTTTTAATCAATATTATCTGTAATACGATTTTTAAAGATTTGGTACATTTATTTTTACATTTATTTTTAGATAAAATAATAGTAAAATTATTTAATTAAACCCTGAATTAATCTTAGAATCGCAAATTCATAAATAAAACATATCTTTTAAATCAGTGCTACAATATTTTACAAGACTTTGAACATTTTTCAATAGCATTAAACATAATAATTTTTTTTTATTTATTCAGTCTTTAAATCAACATTCTTTACTGTAGGCATAGCATTTATTAATCAATTCAAAATTAATCACCAGTTTGCAACTATATGCCCCTGATGTTATTGTAAGCCAATAATAGGTGTCATTAACACCTCATTGTAGGTATACTTCTATAAAGATCCATTTTACCGAAACCTCCACAACATTCACTATATAAATACAATTTACCGAATTTGTTATTTACCGAAACCTCCTGTACCCGAACAGTAAATGTATTGACAGACCTGTTGCACCAGTCAAAAGTCATAAAAAGCGACATAGGAAGTAATGGTAGCCAGAACTAGAAGAACCAGAAACACACCCACAACGACTTTCGATGATTCATGTGTTAAAACTGTTATCCAACTTCCAAGACATTTACGTTTTTTAAGCAGTTTTTTTTTAACTCCATACCATAACTATAGAATTTATTAATGCTTACCAGTTGTTTGAAATCCGTTACAAATAAGAATTAAGAATACAAAGTTGTATTTAATCAACAACACCATTTTCTTGTTGATGTATTGTCCTCTATATTTTAAAACTCGTTTCCTAAGGTCTGTTACAATTTTATTTACTCAACAACACTTGTCTCGCGGTATCACTTGTTTCGTGGTATTTAGTTGTGCGCCACTTAGCCGATGTGTACATTGTCAACAAGCTTACCTACTTTCGTTTTTCATTGGAATACTATTTTCTGGTTGAAAATGAGTGGAATACTGATAAGTATGTTCATTTTCTTCGTTATGTAAATGTTTTTAATTAAAATGAAGTAACAAAATAAGAAAAAAAATCGGTGCTTGTCAACCTTTTCATCAATGTTTACAAGTTCGTCTGCCGTATCAATTAGGTGAGACAACACACTTTATACAAGAGCACCGCCTTGCGGGTGCAGACCGCTCATCTATTTTCTTTTTAAAGGTGAAGGGACTTACATTTTCAATCACATTAAGGAGGGAGGGGTGGAGTGAAGAGGGGTGTATAGTGTGGGGGTGTGGACATTTATTACATTATCTTCCAAAAATGCGGAAAAAAAATGCAAAAAAAAATCGGGGGGGGGGGGGGGGCTTGGTGGGTGGGGGATTCTTGGGTGCGATGGTTGGACGGTATTTCAAACATAAAATAATAAAAATGAATATTTGTGTTTTTTAACCGTTTAAAAAAAAATGTGGGGGGGGGGGTAGGGGGGTATAGTGTTAGGGTGTGGTGGTCATTTGTGAGATGATCTTAAAAAAAAAATTAGGGGGGGGGATTCGGGGGAGGGGGGAGGGTGGGTGGGGTGGGGGGATTCTTGGGTGCGATGGTTGGACGGTATTTCAAACATAAAATAATAAAAATAAATAATTGTGTTTTTTAACCGTTTCAAAAAAAAAAATTGGGGGGGGGGGGGGGGGGGCACGGGGGATGGTTTGGGTGGAATCTATTGTGGTATGTCAGGTAAGAGTAGTTTTGTTGAAGTATCAATCAAATCTAATCATAAATAAAGAAGTTATGGCAATTTAAGCAAAATTTAATAATTTGACCTTGAGAGTCAAGGTCATTCAAAGGTCAAGGTAAAATTCAACTTGCCAGCTACAGTAACCTCATGATAGCATGAAAGTATTTGAAGTTTGAAAGCAATAGCCTTAATACTTAAGAAGTAAAGTGGATCAAAACACAAAATTTAACCATATATTCAAAGTTACTAAGTCAAGAGGCCCATGAGGGCCTGAATCGCTCTACTGGATGGAATCAATAGGGCTCAAGCCCTTGATAGTATGAACAATCTGAGTAAGTTTTAAATAAACAGACCCAAAATGTGAAATTTATCGCATAAACAAGAAGAAACATACAATTTAAACTTCAAATGGCTACTTTTCAACAATAAGTTGAACAAATTTTCTTCACTCTCAATTGGGTTCTGGCCCTTGACGATATAAAACATCCGTTGAAGTTTCAAAAGGATAGAACTTTATAAATTATGTAAACAAACAAGAAATGTGTTTGTCGGAAACATTATGTCCCCTTCTGCGCCGCTTTGATTTATTATTTTTTACCTTTGACCTAGAAGGATGACCTTGACCTTGACCTTTCACCACTCAAAATGTGCAGCTCCATGAGATACACATGCATGCCAAATATAAAGTTGCTTTCTTCAATATTGCAAAAGTTATGGCAAATTGTTAAAGGTTTTCATTTTTTCTCAGATTCAAGGGGAGATAATTCTGGACTTATAACTACGATATTGCTCATTTTCAATAGGGTTTGACTAATCATTGAGATAAAGACACTGTGAAAGTTGGGAAATGATTGGTTGAAAACTGTTGATTTTATTGCGTGAACAAGCCTTATTTCACAATTTTCTCAAATTCAAGGGGAGATAATTCTGGACTTTTTACTCTATGTAACCCATTTTCAATAGGGTTTGAGTCCTTATTAATATAAAGACAATGAACAAGTTTGAAAAGATTCGGATGAAAACTGTGGACTTAATTGCGTAAACAAGCCTTATTTCACAATTTTCTCAAATTCAAGGGGAGATAATTCTGGACTTTTTACTCTGATGTAACCCATTTTCAATAGGGTTTGAGTCCTCATTTATATAAAGACACTGAACAAGTTTGAAAAGAATCGGATGAAAACTGTGGACTTAATCGCGTAAACAAGAAAAAGTCTAACGCACGCACGAATGGACGGACGGACGGACGACGGAAACCACGCCATGACATAAGCTGTTCAGGAAATCGGGCAGTAGAGCTAAACAATAATACATAACTGGTTATTTATAATACTTTTTATATTTAATTAAAAATAAACAGAAAAAATAATTATCAAAAAACCGAAAGTTTACAAAAAGGTTCTGGTTGATCATAACTATAAATATAGAGATATATTTTTTTTTAATGCAGGGCGAGTAAATTAAAGTGAAGTGCGAGTGGATTGTCAGGCCTACTCGCCCTGCAGGGCGAGTGACTCTGGAAAAATTCTTCAAGGCCTGCAAATATGTAAGAGATAGGTAAGATATTGAAGGCGCCATGAGAAACTGTAACAAAAGTATGACGTAAAATCTATTATTAGCCTCAGGTCAAAAACCGCATCAAAAGGTAGAGGTCCATGCAAGGAAACTACATGCCAAATATGTAAGACATCGGTAAAATATTGAAGGCGCTATGAGAAACTGTAACAAAAATGGGACGGGAAAATCTATTATAAGCCTCGTCAACCTTGACCTTGACCCCAGTGACCTCAAACCTCATCAAGAGATAGAGGTCCATGCAAGGTACCTACATGCCAAATATGTAAGAGGTCAGTAAAATAGTGAAGGCGCTATGAGAAACTGTAACAAAAGTGTGACGGAAGGAAGTTAGGAAGTACAAACTGGCAACTATCTGCTTAAAAACTGCCTAAACCATGGAGTCATTACAGCTGTTATATCACATTATGCATTTTCACTTGTACAAGCATCTTCATGTAGTTACATGTACAACATAGAACAAAAACAAAACAAATTCTCAAACTTATTCAAATGCTTTGCATTTGTAACGCTTGATAATTTTATAAATTACTCATAAACCAAAATGTCTCAAGTATTAGTATAGGTTAAATTGTTCCCTATTGTACATTGCTCTCTTCTTTTTAAACCCTTTGCATGCTGGGAAATGTGTCGTCTGCAATTATGTCGTCTGCTGAATTTCTAAAATTAGCATTTTCTTTGATTTTTTTATAAATAATACTATCAGAATAGCAAACAGTTGGGATAATGATGAGACGCCATGGAAGAGTTAAAATCTGAGACAAAATGTTGGACATTTATCATTTCAACAATATGTGGAACAGTGACCTTTAAGCACACTGCCTAGTAGAAATGTTAAGGTACTGTGGGGCTGATAAATGTACATGTACAAACAAGACGGACTGAAATGTCCAAAGTCGCTCACCTGAGATAACAAGATATTATAGGGACAAATCTTCTGACCAAGTTTCATGCAGATCGGAAAATAAATGTGGCCTCTAGAGTGTTAACAAGGTTTTACTATAGCCATATAAGCAAAAATGCCCCGCCCCATGGCAGCCATGTTTTTCAACCAACCGGCATGATTTTTTTAACTCGTCCAAGATATTATTGGGATAAATCTTCTGACCAAGTTTCATGAAGATCGGACAGTAAATGTGGCCTCTAGAGTTTTAATTTTTTTTTACTATAGCCATATAAATACCCCGCCCCTTGAAAGCCATTTTTTTCAAGCAAACACAATTATTTTCGAACTCATCAAAGATATCATTAAGACCAATCTTCTTACCAAATTTCATGAAGATTGGAAGATTGGACGTTGTGCTCAGGTGAGCTAAAAAAAGTTTCACAGTGCACAACAGACTGTAAACAGCCTCTGCAGACAAACATCTTGACATTTGGAGGCAGTCAACTTTTCTCCATCTTTCATCAAGCTCAAAAACCTAATTGTCAGAATGAATGTCACACAACAGAATTAAAACGAAGGCGTATCATGTATTACCTGATCCACATGATCACTGATCAGATGAATTATATGTTGTATTTTATGTTTAAACTACATGTAAATGGAAGCATTATATTCTTTAAATCCAATCATGTTTAATGTTCAACAAAAACTAGCTGTCTATTTAATTTAAACAAAAACAGAAACTTATGTCTGTTGCGGTTATGCTTAAGATATAACAAGACTATTGCCAAGCAATATGTGTCCCCTACCGGCTCCACCATTGTCAGAAATAATTTTTATTCCCACGCTTTTTGGAAAGCGTGGGGATATTCTCCGCTGTCTGTCTGGTTGTCTGTCTGTCCGTCCGTCCTGGCCACTATCTCCTCCTACACTATTAGCACTAAAACCTTAAAACTTACACACATGGTAGCTATGAGCATATGTGCGACCCTGCACTATCTGGAATTTTGATCTGACCCCTGGGTAAAAAGTTATGGGGGTTCGGGTGGGGCCGGGTCAGAGATTTTTACTCATTTTTTGGGGTTATTTTACATTAACTTCTTCATTTCTACACCGATTTACTTCAAATTGATACTGAACCTCTCTTATGACAGTCAATCTCAACTATGCATGGCCCCATTACCAACCCTGGGGCGCCCCGCCCACATAGACCACACCCACCCAAAATTGCCTTTTACTAAAATTTCTTCCTTCCTACACCGATTCACTTCTAATTGATACTGAACTTCTAAAATGACAATATGACAATACGGCCAATCTCAATTATGCATGGCCCCATTACCAACCCTGGGGCGCCCCTGGGTCAAACATGCGTCTGCCGCGCCATTTCTAGTTTTACATTTGTTGCCATAACAGCCAGAATTTTTGACGTAGGAACAAAATGAAATGACGTGCAGGATCCAGAAAAGTGTGACAGACTCACGGACTAACGGACCAACTGACACACAGAGCGCAAACCATAAGTCCCCTCCGGTGAAACCAGTAAGGGACAATTACAATTTCTTGAAGTCAAACATTTCATTTGATTGCTTCCGCCAACTTAAAATGTATTAACACTATTTACTAAACTGTGACTATAAATTAACAGTACCAACTTTTAATGTGTTCACATCCAATAGTTGCTTTTATCTTTACGGAATACGCTATATACCTGCAACAAATGTTTATATAGTAATTGTGCATAATAGAATGATAAGATCTAGGAAACGACCAACTCAACAACCAATCAAGAAGCGTGCCAATTTGTTCGACATTAGTTGGTATGATATGCTCTTTGGGAATTTGTCACATGTGCAGACCAGTGCATTCAGCAGTCGGTACCCTACCGTGGGTAGATGTGGGTAGATGTAGATGTGCCTTGCAAATGGATGGCAAGGGACTCACTACGATGCCATCAGAGAACAGAGACCTACTCCCAGGCCAAACCACTGGAGGCAAACGACCTGGCTTCAAGAAATATGGTAAGGCAGCTTTAAGAGATGGGCTCCCTAAAGAAGAGTGCCTGGACCGCAATCTTCAAGAATCTGTAACACTTGATAAATCAGGAATTTCCTACAAAAACAGCATCTGGCAGGAAATCCTGATCCCGGAAATCGTGTGAATAATTTACAAAATGTGTGCATTTAAGACAAGAGAGGCTTAAGCATAAAAAAGGGTAAAAACTGACCATTGTGATCGACTGAAGTCTGCTTTTCTCAATGCTCTGACGATGGTTACCATAGAGGGACCAGATATTGGGTCAGTGGACTTGGTATGAACGGGGTATGCCTGGCTCTAGGAGAAGCCACGTTTTTCTTAACTTGACATTGTATATCTGTATTCTTTTGTGAAAGTATGTAACTGTATGATGTTTTATTGAGGAAAACATAAAACCAAATGATGTGTTTTAAAAGCTCCAAATTAGTGTAGATTTTAATTAAGATGTAGAAAATATAAAAATTCGACACACCGCTGTGCCTGACCAAAATCCTGGGGAAATGCCTGATACATGTACAGTGTTTATTAATTTAATTAAATATTGTCAATGTATTGTGAAATGTATAATACTGTAAATATTTCTTAAACACATGTACAGTGATTCTTGCATTTATCATTATATGTCTCAATGTAAACCATGAATAACATAAACGTTAAAATTTTTCTCTATATTGAAATGTGTTAACAATTTGTATCATAAATAAACATCTTCAAATAGGCTGAAATCTGGTATTATCGTTGCACTAAATGAATATCGATTTGTGTATAAACATCAGGTTTTTAAATCAGGTGCAAGATTTAAGAGACAATACTATTTGAGTTTTATTCATTTCAGAACTGCTTTTTTATTACGAAAAAACATAAATTTTAATTATGGTCACAACAAATACAACACCACAGTCTGGCATTCTTATTTTATTATCACATCAGTTTTTCCCGCAGTGATAAGGGTGGATAACACTTAAAGAAAATTAAACCTAATTTAACAAGGGTCTGTCATACCATCAAAAGCAACAATCAATTAATTTAATATGATTTTAAATCATTTGAATTTAAGACACAAACATATAAATGTAAATTATGTTCACCCTGGATGTCAATTGTTTCATAAACAAGGGCTGTTTGTAAAACATGCATGCCACCCATATGGGCTGTCAGTTTTAGTGGAAGCCATTGTGTGAATACGTTTTTTGTCACTGTGACAGTCACCTTGACCTTTGACCTAGTGACTTGAAAATCAATAGGGGTCATAGGCCAGTCATGATCAATGTACCGATAGAGTTTCATGATCCTAGGCCTAATTATTCTTGAGTTACCATCAGGAAACCATTTTACTGTTTCGAGTCACTGTGACCTTGACCTTTGACCTAGTGATCTGACAATTAATAGCAGTCATCTGCCAGTCATGATCAATGTACCTATGAAGTTTCATTATCCTAGGCATAAGCATTCTTGAGTTATCATCCGGAAACAATTTTTACTATTTCCAGTCACTGTGACCTTGACCTTTGACCTAGTGACCTGAAAATCAATAGGGGTCATCTGCCAGTCATGATCAATGTTCCTATGTAGTTTCATGATCCTAGGCGTAAGCATTCTTGAGTTATCATCCGGAAACCATTTTACTGTTTCGAGTCACTGTGACCTTGCCCTTTGACCTAGTGACCTGAAAATCAATAGGGGTTATCTGCCAGTCATGACCAATGTACCTATAAAGTTTCATGATCATAGGCCTTAGCGTTCTTGAGTTATCATCCGGAAACCATTTAACTATTTCGAGTCACTGTGACCTTAACCTTTGACCTAGTGACCTAAAAATCAATAGGGGTCACAGCACAGAGGTATCAATTAAACGTGCTCAATATGCCCAATATTATTCCAATTATTATTATAGTTCATGCTATTTATTACATTCTTCAGTGAGAAACCCAGTACCCTTTTTTAAGGTAAACAGAAAACTATGTCACGTGACCATACTGCATTTTTTACGAAACATCAAAAGTTGCAACAATCCAAATCTCAGATATTGACCCTCAGGGTTGCTGGGAGCCAAACGCTAGTATACTCAAACCCGTTAAATTCAGGGGTCGGGTTAACTCGCGGTATTTTATTAGATCCCCCTGGATTTTGCTTATAAACAAAACGGCGTGACCTTGTCAAATCTGACAGAAAACATCTCTCGCTGCCAGCATGATCTATTTTTGGTAATAAAGTGTTGAAAAACTAAGACTTAAACAATTATTGAATTTGTATACAGGTTTTTTTTATCTGATTTTGGGGAAATACCTGGACTTTTTTGAGGGGAAAAAATCGCGCGAAACGCCAGATTTTGGGGAAAAATAAGGAAAGTCTGGAATAAACAATTTTATTTTACTGTTTTGAAAACAAATTCAAGGCAACAGATAATTTAATTAAGCAATATTTTTCTATTTTCTACACTGGATCAGGTTTACTTATATAATTAAAGGTTTTTTTTTGTTTTTGTTTTTTTATTTCATTGTTTTGGGGAAAATCTCTTTCAGAGGGGAAAAATATGTCTATGGGAAAAGGAATATTCGGCGTGTCTCAAAGAAGGAAAAAAAGCCCTGGTATAGTTAAATTGATAGTCTTAACAAAAAATCCGACAGTGCTTGAAAATAACTGTGATATTTATTTTATTTGATGTAATAATTCCATATATTTAAATTGTTCTATGCGTTTTGTATTGTTACTTTAAATGGTATGTTAGATCTTTGTTTATTCATGTTTAATTTAATATTAGTGCTGTTAACCTATTTACCACGAATCTACCGGGCGAAAAAATTAACAACAATGGCGGAAAGTGAAGTTGTTTTTGTTTCTACTGCAGTTTATATTAAAGGATTTTTCTGATATTTAGGGCAATTATCGAATAAAATTAAGTTGAATATGATTGTAATTTAAATAATTTATCTGATATATGAAGATGGCTTCTAGACCAAAGTGAAGTTAAACCTAACACTAGACTACCGTGATGCAGTTTTCTCATAAAAACTCAAGAAGAACCATAGCTAAAGAAACTTCAGCGAACAGTTGATTTATTGAGGTTTCGGTCACCAAATAACACGTGGCGGTAAATTGTATTTATATATTAAATGCCGGGAGGTTTCGGTAAATTGGTATAAATAGGGTTTTTCAAATTTTCACACCTTTAATTGATAGGCGTGTACACTAATTGAGTTGTTTGGCAATAATTGAATTATTTGATTAAAAGGTACGGAGTTGATGTAATCAAACGCTGTTTGTTCTCAAGTTTTGAGAACAAACGATTAGCGTACATCGAAGCGCCGAGGTTATACATTTTGATGTACCCACTCACGTCTTTTTTTTAATTATACTTATTGCACGCTAATCGATAGCTACTGGTTACGTTACAAAGTATCGACAAGGTTAAACGCGTGTGGGTAAAACATAAAATGTGTATTTCTCGTGTTTAACTCGCTATACATCCATAAATAACAACGGAAATATACTAAACGTTTTATTTTTTTGAAAGAGGAATTAATAATCAACAAGATAACGTATAAACCAATTAAACTCGGATGATTAGTTTTTTCATAAATTTGAATTGACTACAGTAAGGGCCAAATACTCGTTTCAACTTCTGTCAATATGCGCTTTGTGTTTAGTCCAAGCATCTCTATCCTATATCACCGGTCATACTAAATACCATTAAGGACCACTAAGGATCGCTAAGTACCACTAAGTACCACTAAGGAGATTTATGTAATTTGTAGCGATAATTAAGGCCTCTAGGGGCTAATTAGGATAAATATTTGGGTTTCTCTTGGCCAGTAACTTCAAATATTGATAATTGTATAATATAAGTTGGATTTTTTTTTTGTTTTATTCTGAATCTTTTATTTTTTATATAAAAAAACTGTTGTGTTATTAAGTCTAAAATGTTTGTATTTCCTATTGTATAATTAAAATGTGATACTTTGAATGAAGAAAAGAGAGACTCATGACCTTCATTTTCAAACTGTGAATAAAATCACACATCTGAAGTGAGGAATTCAATAATTATTAAGGTCATTTAAAAGCAAGACCTCATTAAATTGGGTAATATTTATTTTTTTAATCAATATTATCTGTAATACGATTTTTAAAGATTTGGTACATTTATTTTTACATTTATTTTTAGATAAAATAATAGTAAAATTATTTAATTAAACCCTGAATTAATCTTAGAATCGCAAATTCATAAATAAAACATATCTTTTAAATCAGTGCTACAATATTTTACAAGACTTTGAACATTTTTCAATAGCATTAAACATAATAATTTTTTTTTATTTATTCAGTCTTTAAATCAACATTCTTTACTGTAGGCATAGCATTTATTAATCAATTCAAAATTAATCACCAGTTTGCAACTATATGCCCCTGATGTTATTGTAAGCCAATAATAGGTGTCATTAACACCTCATTGTAGGTATACTTCTATAAAGATCCATTTTACCGAAACCTCCACAACATTCACTATATAAATACAATTTACCGAATTTGTTATTTACCGAAACCTCCTGTACCCGAACAGTAAATGTATTGACAGACCTGTTGCACCAGTCAAAAGTCATAAAAAGCGACATAGGAAGTAATGGTAGCCAGAACTAGAAGAACCAGAAACACACCCACAACGACTTTCGATGATTCATGTGTTAAAACTGTTATCCAACTTCCAAGACATTTACGTTTTTTAAGCAGTTTTTTTTTAACTCCATACCATAACTATAGAATTTATTAATGCTTACCAGTTGTTTGAAATCCGTTACAAATAAGAATTAAGAATACAAAGTTGTATTTAATCAACAACACCATTTTCTTGTTGATGTATTGTCCTCTATATTTTAAAACTCGTTTCCTAAGGTCTGTTACAATTTTATTTACTCAACAACACTTGTCTCGCGGTATCACTTGTTTCGTGGTATTTAGTTGTGCGCCACTTAGCCGATGTGTACATTGTCAACAAGCTTACCTACTTTCGTTTTTCATTGGAATACTATTTTCTGGTTGAAAATGAGTGGAATACTGATAAGTATGTTCATTTTCTTCGTTATGTAAATGTTTTTAATTAAAATGAAGTAACAAAATAAGAAAAAAAATCGGTGCTTGTCAACCTTTTCATCAATGTTTACAAGTTCGTCTGCCGTATCAATTAGGTGAGACAACACACTTTATACAAGAGCACCGCCTTGCGGGTGCAGACCGCTCATCTATTTTCTTTTTAAAGGTGAAGGGACTTACATTTTCAATCACATTAAGGAGGGAGGGGTGGAGTGAAGAGGGGTGTATAGTGTGGGGGTGTGGACATTTATTACATTATCTTCCAAAAATGCGGAAAAAAAATGCAAAAAAAAATCGGGGGGGGGGGGCTTGGTGGGTGGGGGATTCTTGGGTGCGATGGTTGGACGGTATTTCAAACATAAAATAATAAAATGAATATTTGTGTTTTTTAACCGTTTAAAAAAAAATGTGGGGGGGGGGGGGGTAGGGGGGTATAGTGTTAGGGTGTGGTGGTCATTTGTGAGATGATCTTAAAAAAAAAAATTAGGGGGGGGATTCGGGGGAGGGGGGGAGGGTGGGTGGGGTGGGGGGATTCTTGGGTGCGATGGTTGGACGGTATTTCAAACATAAAATAATAAAAATAAATAATTGTGTTTTTTAACCGTTTCAAAAAAAAAAATTGGGGGGGGGGGGTGGGGGCACGGGGGATGGTTTGGGTGGAATCTATTGTGGTATGTCAGGTAAGAGTAGTTTTGTTGAAGTATCAATCAAATCTAATCATAAATAAAGAAGTTATGGCAATTTAAGCAAAATTTAATAATTTGACCTTGAGAGTCAAGGTCATTCAAAGGTCAAGGTAAAATTCAACTTGCCAGCTACAGTAACCTCATGATAGCATGAAAGTATTTGAAGTTTGAAAGCAATAGCCTTAATACTTAAGAAGTAAAGTGGATCAAAACACAAAATTTAACCATATATTCAAAGTTACTAAGTCAAAAAAGGGCCATAATTCTGTAAAAATGACAACCAGAGTTATGCAACTTGTTCTTTTACTGTACCCTTATGATAGTTTGCGAGTGTTCCAAGTATGAAAGCAATATCTATGATACTTTAGGGGTAAAGTGGTCCAAAACACAAAACTTAACCCAATTTTGAATTTTCTAAGTATAAAGGGCCCATAATTCCGTCCAAATGCCAGTCAGAGTTACATAACTTTGCCTGCACAGTCCCCTTATGATAGTTAATAAGTGTTGCAAGTATGAAAGCAACAGCTTTGATACTGTAGGAATAAAGTGGACCTAAACACAAAACTTAACCAAATTTTCAATTTTCTAAGTATAAAAGGGCACATAATTCTGTCAAAATGCCAGTCAGAGTTACATTACTTTGCCTGCACAGTCCCCTTAGTATGATAGTTAGTAAGTGTTGCAAGTATGAAAGCAATAGCTTTGATACTTAAGGAATAAAATGGACCTAAACACAAAACTTAACCAAAATTTTCAATTTTCTAAGTATAAAAAGGGCACATAATTCTGTCAAAATGCACGCCAGAGTTATCTAACTTTGCCTGCCCAGTCCCCTCATGATAGTAAGTAAGTGTACCAAGTTTGAATGCAATAGCATTGATACTTTCTGAGAAAAGTGGACCTAAACGCAAAACTTAACCGGACGCCAACGCCGACGCCGACGCAGACGCCGACGCCGACGCCAAGGTGATGACAATAGCTCATAATTTTTTTTCAAAAAATAGATGAGCTAAAAACGGTTAACATTAACTAATTCGTATTAGTTTTGTTAATAGGTCGGGCTCAACACTTTCATTTAAATTATGAACAAGATAAGCATTGATGCAAAGCATCAAAGGGCGTCGGGAATTTCAGTGTAAAAGGCACTCAATCAAGTTACATGGAACGATTTTTTTTTCTACTGTAAATATTAATATATTGGCCGATTATTTTAAACAAAATAGAAAAAGATACTGGTATAACCATTTTCTATGATTTTGTGTTATAACCCCAAATAACCATTATCTATGGTGTTGTGTTATAACCCCCAAATAACCATTACCGGGTATCTATGATTTTGTGTTGTAACCCCCAAATATTTCATAGTTCATTTTATTTACATTGGTTTCCTTTTTTACTGGCATCCGTGTGCAGTTATCATTAATGGAACAGAACTGTGTAGGTTTTAAAAAATCAGCTTCATCTTGTAAGCGTAATTTAGTATTTTTCTCAACTTCAAGGGGAGATGATTCTGAACTTATCCGTACGTTGCTCATTTACGATAGGGGTTGAGTACTCATTGATATGAAAACACTGTAAAAGTTTTAATGTGTTTACGAACCCCCCCCCCCCACCCCCTCACACATATATTTCATGGGCATAATAAAAACGAACAATTGTTTCAATAAAACAGCGTATTTATTTAAACTAAAATGTCTACATCAAAACAAAAGTTAACATAGAACACAAATTAAATAATTTGATTCTACTGGGGCTCGAACCTTGGACCTCTCACATGTGAAGCGAGCGTGTAACCACTACACTACGGAACCGCTTGAAAATCACCTTCTAACTAAGACATTATGATTAAAGACACAGCTGACCTTAAATTGTCAATTAGAAACAACCGAAGTATCTTTAATTGGCAGTGTGAGAGTGGCTAACTCAAGCTGGGTTTATTTACAAATTACATAGATATGGTAAATATGGTCAGTTGAACATAACATAGATGTGATGTGTAAATAATAGGTGAGTTGTTCATTTAAAAAATCAATCATGGATTGGAATATCACTATCTACAATAATCTCGGGCATTTCCCCAGGCGCGTTTAGCACAGCAGCCCCGCGCAGCCCCGCGCAGCCTGGACATCAAAATATATTTCGCCGCGGCGCTTGTTTTTCCTGTCATACCGCCGCAACGCTTGAAAATTTTACAAGCGCTGCCAAGATCTGATCAGAATGTTGTCTGCATTCGGCCTTCGACAAACTAAAACACGCACTCGTTTATTAGCTGTGTGAGCATAAGGGGCTTACATAAGACGTGTCAACGATTGACGGGTCATTTTTGGGGTCAAATATGGTGTGTGTTTCCTAATAATGGTAAAAATTGATAAATTGTTCCCGGAACACGAATAGCAATTAAAGGTATGTTCTATGTGTTTGTTTGTTTTATTTTAATTGTTTACGAATATTTCAGCGGCGATTTAAACATAAACAGAAACTTATGTCTGTCGCGGCTGTGCTTAATTTAAGATATAATTACAATTTATTGGAGTCAAACGTCTCATTTGATTGCTTCCGCCAACTTAAATTTATTAACACTATTTAGTAAAATTTGATTATAAATTAACAGCACAAACATTTAATGTGTTCACATCCAATACAATAGTTTCTTTGATCTTTACGGAATACGCTATATACCTGCAACAAATGTTTATTAAGTTATTGTGCATAACAGAATGATAAGATCTTGGAAACGACTAGCCCCTGTGTCTGGGAAACCTGAAATTACAATTTTCTTGTTCTGGAATATTATAATATTAATATTAATATTAATTTATCATCCCTGTCCAAAGGTGCGTAAAGTAAAGGTGTTCAGGACGTCAATTGCCAGTGATATTTAGACCTCCTACCCACCAACCAAGCGAATCAAGCAGCGTGCCAGTTGGTTCGACATTAGTTGGTATGATGGGCTCTTTGGGAATTTGTCACATGTGCAGACCAGTGCGTTCAGCGGTCGTAACTCTTCCGTGGGTAGATGTAGATGTGCCTTGCACATGGATGGCAAGGGACTCACTACGACGCCATCAGAGGACAGAGACCTACTCCCAGGCCAAACTACTGGAGGCAAACGGCCTAGCTCCAAGAAATATGGTAGGGCAGCTTTAAGAGATGGGCACTCTAAAGAAGAGTGCCAGGACCGCAACCTTCTAGAATCTGTTCTAGTTGATGAATCAGAAATTTCCTAAAAAAAACTGCATCTGGCAGAAAATCCTGACACCGGAAATCGAGTGAATAATTTACAAAATAAGTGCATTTAAGACGAGAGAGGCTTTAGCACAATAAAAAGGGTAAAAACTGACCATTGTGATCGACTGAAGTCTGCTGTTCTCAATGCTCTGACGATAGTTAGCATAGAAGGACCATATATTGGGTCAGCGGACTTCGCATGAATGGTGTATGCCTGGTGTATTCTCTAGGAGAAGCCACGTTTTTCTTAACTTGACATTGTATATCTGTATTCTTTTGTGAAAGTATGTAACTGTATGATGTTTTATTGAGGAAAACATAAAATAAAATGATGTGTTTTAAAAGCTTCAAATTAGTGTAGATTTTAATTAAAATGTAGAAAATATAAAAATTCAACACGCCGCTGTGCCTGACCAAAATCACGGGGAATTATGCATGATACATTTACAGTGTTTATTAATTTAATTAAATATTGTCAATGTATTATGAAATGTACAATACTGTAAATATTGCTTAAATACATATACAGTGATTCTTGCATTTATCATTATATGTCTAAATGTAAACAAGGAATCACATAATCGTTAAAAAAATTATCTATATTGAAATGTGTTCACAACATGTATACAAAATAAACAGCTTCAAATAGGCTGAAATCTGGTATTATCGTTGTACTAAATGAATATCGATTTGTGTATAAACACTAGGTTTTGAAATCAGATACAAGATTTAAGAGACAATACTATTTGAGTTTTGTTCATTTCATAACTGCTTTTTTATTACGAAAAACCATAAATTTTAATTATGGTCACAACAAATACAACATCACAGTCTGTCATTCTTATTTTATTATCACATCAATTTTTTTCCGCAGTGATAAGGATGGATAGCACTAAAAGAAAACCAAACATAATTTAACAAAGGTCTGACATACCATCAAATCAACAATCAATTAAGTTAAGATGATTTTTATATAATTTGAATTTAAGACACAAACATATAAATGTAAATAACACAATTATGTTCACCAACTGTCAATTGTTTCATAAAAAAATAAATTCAACTCTTAAAGTTTAATTATTGTTAGAACCTGACCACAAGAATAATTAAAATGAATCAGTGTTGTTCAACCACAAGAATTCTAATAATATTAGTAACATCTTACAAAAGTAACAGCAAGCAAACATATCACAAAGCATTAAAAAAGTGAAGCAGCTGAATTGGTAATGTTGTTTTCAGATAGATGTTACGTAGATAAATTAAGTTTTTAATTTAAGTTTTCTATAATATTTTGGACATACAATTATCAAAAAGTGATTGGTAGAAAGAGATGTTCTTTTGCCAATTTATCAATTAGATCACGCAGATTTGATTGTAAACAAAAGCCAGTGGCATAAAATAAATCTACAGGAATTTTCTCAGTTGATTTTAAACTGCACAGAGGTATCAATCAAAGTTGCTCAATATGCCCAATAGTATTCCCATTATTATTATAGTTCATGCTATTTATTATATTCTTCAGTTAGGAACCCGGTACCCAGTACCCTTTTTTGAACAGAAATCTAAGTGTGACCACACTGCATATTTTACGAAACATCAATAGTTGCAACACTGCAACTCTCAGATATTGACCCTCAGGGTCCCTGGGAGCCAAACGCATGTATACTCAAACCAATTAAATGCATGGATCGGGTTAACTCGCGGTATTTCATTAGATCCCACTGGATTTTGTTTATAAACAAAACTGCGTGACCTACTTGTCAAATCTGACAGAAAACATCTTTCGCTGCCAGCATGATCTATTTTTGGTAATTAAAAAGAAAAACTCAGACTTAAACAATAATTAAATTTGTATACAGGTTTTTTTTATCTGATTTTGGGGAAAGGGCCTGGCCAATTTTGAGGGGAAACAAATCGTGCGAAACGCCAGATTTTAGGGAAAAATAAGGAAAGCCTGAAATCAAATCAACAATTTAACATATCTTACTGTTTTGAAATCAAATTCAAGGCAACAGATAATTTAATCAAGCAATATCTTTCTCTTTTCTACACTGGATCAGGTAAACTTATATTATTAAAGGTTTGTTTTTCGTTTGTTTTATTTCATTGTTTTGGGAAAAATCTCTGTAAGAGGGGAAAAATATGTCTAGGGGAAAGGGTCTATATTCGGCGCGTCTCAAAGAAGGAAAAAAATCCCTGGTATAGTTTAATGGATTGTCTTAACGAAAAAATCAGACAGTGCTTGAAAATAACTGTGATATTCATTTTATTTGATGTCTTGAATTCCATATATTTAAATTGTTATATGCGTTATTGATTGTTACTTTGAATGGTATGTTAGATCTTTGTTTATTCATGGTCAATTTAATATTAGTGCTGTTTAACCTTTTTACCACAAATCTACCGGGCGAAAAAAATAACAAAAATGGCGGAAAGTGGTGTTGTTTTTGTTTTTACTGCAGTTAATATTAAAGGATTGTCGTCATATTAAGGCAATTATCGAATAAAATTAAGTAGAATATGATTGTCACTTAAATCATTTATCTGATATATGAAGATGGTTTCTAGATGCAAGTGAAGTACCACGAGACTAACGTGTTGCAGTTTTCTCATAAAAGCTCAAGAAGAACAAGAAACACACCCCAACGACTGTCGATGATTCATGTGTTAAAACTGTTATCCAACTTCCAAGACATTTACGTTTTTAAAGACGCTTTTTCGGCGAAGCTGCTTAAGGTTCATGGGGGGATAAAATTCATTAAAACTTCGCTTTGGTTTTTCTTCATTCAATGTGGTACAATATGGTCAAACTATATATCATTTTAAAGCTAAAGACGGATAGAATAACATAAACACATTTTTGACATTCAATATTTGTGTGCTTTATTCATATTTTGGTTTAAAACCAATACATTTTTACACTAATTTACAAAATCTCAATCTCAAGTTAGGAAGGATATGCACTACCTTAAGTTGAATAAATACAAAGCTATACACATATACAAGGTCAAGTTAGCAACATTTCACAGAAAATTATTGTCATAAAACAACAAATGAGTTTTTATTCAACTGCCTTTTTTTGATAAATTTCCTAAACAAAGTTCTAAAAATAACTAAAACGTAACTACTTTTTAAAAATCCAGGTATGGTTGATAATAATAGTCACACTTCTATTTCAAAGGCTTAACAATTTTGTTATTTACCTCTCAACTAAATTGCAAATTTTAAACCATCTCAAATTGAAATAGATTGCAGACGACATATACAATTGTAAAGGAATATAAAGAAATTGGCACACTGATTTATTTTATATTTCGATTCCTTCTACCCATTTTGAAAGCGTGGCCCTCGCTGTGCTCCGTAGAAAAACGTGATAAACAAATCGGTTGAAACCACGTGCAGTGGTGAGAAAACCGGATATGTGTATACACATACCTGAGAAAACACATACTTATTTTGACAGTTGAGTGGCAACTAGTAAAACAACTATTAACATTAATCAGCAAGAGATCGCACTAAATAACAGAAATGACCACGTAGAGATATCATCACTTACCCTATTTCAAATATTTTCCAGCTGAAAATTGTCCCCAACACGTCTTTTTTAGTTTATTTGTATTGTTTTTCTGGAGCCGAAGTGCATCTCACAGAATATTCGTCCAACTTCCGTTGTTTTCACTTTCGTTATTAAAAACTCCGCTTAAAAGAATTATTTATACTTTTAGATTGTAAAAGCGATGTATTATTATATATTATCAATAGAATAGTATATCGTGATGAATTTAACGGAGTTACGTATCGATCTTTCTGTCAGTCTGTAAGCGTACTGTTTTATGCGCAATAATATAAGTATGTGTTATACATGTGATTCGACAACAAATGTAAACATTGGTGAAATGCTTCTTACATAAATATTCTTTTGAGTGTTTATGAGGTCTGATCGTGCAGTTTGCAAACATCAATGGAAAGATTACAATCCAATGCATTTGTCATCGTCAACCGTTTGGAATATCAATTAGGCGATGAGTGAGTTTTTAGCATGTTTCTTTCTATTTTATTAATTTAAAAATGGCTGCCCCCATGGTGATAAAATGACATGTGTTAGAGTTTTGATACTTCTAGATATGTAAACTTTTTTTACTATTTAAGCGTAACTTGCCCTCGTCAATGTCGATATTATTCACTAGTTATATAATGTTCCGCCGAAATACGTGGAATAAACATGATTCAGATTTTTGAAAATAATGTATATTTTATTGTTAAAATCGCTTTGTATTTTGATTGATTTTGTAGATGGTATGATACGTTGATGTACAAAATTGGTAGCAGTTTGAAGAAAAAACATCCTTTAAAGCATATATGTATACATTTTCAATTTGGCACTCTTCCTTTAGTCAAATTTGAGTTCAATGCTAGGGGTCCCACATTTTTCAAAATGAAGCCTCTACATGCACCTTAACGTCACATTTGACCTTTCAGGACCTTCACAGAAAGCCAATAGAATTTAAAAGAAATTTCCCACCAGTAGGTCCGAATGAATTAAATCAAATTTTACAGTGGTCAATTAAACATTGACCACACTAAACTTCGAATTATACAGAATACATTGAACGCATTCACGATTCCCAACAGCTCTCTTTGTAGAGGATTAGCAAGTGTTTCTCGGCCGTGTAAGATCAATAATTAGAACATCGCCAGCTATTAATAGGACAGCATATTCTGGGGGAAAAGATTTAATAAAAGTTAAAAAATGTTAATTTTAAATCAGTTATATTCAATCCATTATATGTTTATAGATCAATGAATCAACTATGTATTTTCTTTATTGTATTTAAATTTTGCGTGATTCTGCAAATAAATTGCGAATGAAAACGTGTATAATTAACGTTGAAGGCGATCATGAGTGTAAAGAAAATGAATTAGTTCGAACCTGCCATTTGTAAACGTTATAGCGAGCATGGTATATAAGCAGCATAGATGCTGTTTATGAAACTCGTTTTAACGCGTGCTTACTCATTTTGCATAATTATTTAATAAACATTTCAAACAGAAATTACAGAGCTACATCAGTGCACATACTATGTTTGGTAATTCATTCGTTTTTTGGATATTATTTGCTTTTTTCAACACATATTAGGTCATATCGCGGAGATTTAGTTAACCTTGGGCCTAAATTAAAATGAAGTTTGTTTGCCCTTTACCGACCGACCCACTTTTTACCCCCCGACCCAAAAAATTTTTATTGCGATTTCTGAAAACGTATTTTTTTATTTTCGTATTCGCCGATCATAAAACAGCCGACTGCAATATTTATTCGTGCACGTTATCCCTGTCCATTCTTTTCGCCCCTGACCGATCTAGGTCGCTGCGATGGTTGGAATTTCATATTCATATAGGGATAGGTTACAATATACTAAATCTTTTGGGAGTGCAATGCTATACTCTCTAAAAACCTGAACATCATTTATAAGAAGACACAATTTTTTGTTTGGGCACTTGCCATGACTTTATTTAAGAATGTTTCTTTGTGCATGTGGTAGGGAAAACATTGATGTTTAACTGAAATTCACTCATTTGCTTGAAGGTTAAAGACTGCATGAGACTTTGACAGATGGCGGGAAACCCTCATCCACTGGTACGAATCCGGTAAATTGATGGCTGTAAAACAGTGACCGCTGATTCGCATCGAGTTCTTTCTTGCAAAACGCATGACCCTCCTTTTTTATTTTCTAAATCATTGCGGCTTGGAATGCTCTTTAAGAAAAGGTATGGTTATGGGGGTCTCTATGCGCAAAAGTTTGACTTTTTTGTTGAAGTTATTGCTTTTACATTGAATTTGTGTAGGAAATCGTTTGGTATATTGTAACCTAAAGACAATCCCAGAATCCATAAATTGACCGCCGCCATATTGGCTATACCCGCTACTGAAAACGGTACTGAAGAATTCGGCAGATAACAACGTTATCATAGTGTACACCCGCTTTATTCCAATAAACAGTACTTAAAGACCAAGGATGGCTTTTTTACTGAATAGTACATATCTTTGTTTGTCTAAACAGTTACCATTTCGTTATTAATATTTCCCTTGTAAGTGTCATTTTAAAGGTAATATACACATCTATAGCCGAAATGAAGTTTGTGATTCTAAAATTGGTCCGGAAATATTTATTAGCGGAACTCTGTAAGATTTCAGGTTTAGTTGTTTTTAATTAAAATTATTTATCTAGTTAAGTCTAAAACTAAAGTGGTTTTTAGCAATCTTTTATTTAAAAATCGCTCTCAAGCTAATGCAAAAATATCTAGCCGGAAATGAATTTTGTGATTTTAAAAGAACAAGTACCGGAGTTATTCGCAAAACTGTGTAAGATGTCAGGACATGTCATACTTTTTTTTATTGAAAAGGACATATCAGCTTTTGTCTATAACTTTCTTATTGTTTTATTAAAATAACGTTTAACATGTAAAATCAAAGTTTATTGCCTGAAATAAACGCTGTTTGTGCTGTTCTTAATATTTACTTAACTGATTTAATTATTTATTAATTTTTTCTTAATAACATCTTAATTCACGATTGAAATGTTCAACATGAAAAACAATGAGCCTTAAATAAACTTAAATAGTTCCAAATGTGTTCTCTAGATTTCTCTTAACGTATGTCTTGATTAAATGTTCATGCCAGGGACCTACACAAATAGGTCCATGTCCATGCTGGGTTAATATGTGTGGAAATATGTTTAAAAGTACGCCGGGTGCCTTTAAGCGTATTCTCCGTACCCGGGGTACATGGTAGTATACTTTAGAGTACCCGGGGTACTTTTAAGTAATACCTGAGCCTACAATTACCAATTAAGCAAAAAATGTTGGCAGGTGAAAGCTAGATTATCTAGGGGTTATTGAGCACATAAGTACAAAGTTTTCGTATAGTTAGTCCAAAATAAAGTTTCACTAACATAGCCAAACAATTATAAAGTTTTGTTTTCTAAGTTTTTCTTTTACGATTGATTACCCTTAATAAGAATATGCCATGACATGCAGAAATCTACGCTGGTCGCATATGGCATAAGACCAATTTTCGCATGACGCGAGTCAATTAAGTTAATTTGATTCATTAATTATTGTAAACTCTTACTTGAATGCATTTCGAGTGAATAATTTATAAAAAGGTAATAATGTGTACGTCAAGTAATTTCTTATATATTTTTTAATGAATGTGTGAATTTACAAATTAACCGTGTATATAACTGAGTATAATGATAAATGTTCTGACCATCATTTCGTTGTCGTTCGCGGTGGGTTAAGTACGTTTTATTAATTTAAAACATGTGTATACCAACTTCTAGTAATTTGCAACATGGACACTTCTTGTTGGCAGGAAAACGTTTTTGAATAACGATATAAACACTCAGCGTCGTGCAGTTTATCCGTCTGCAAACTATTCCAAAACCAAACTAAAAATACACCATTCGTGGAAAAAGAACAGTGAGACAGAGAGTCATGAATTAAGGACAATAATGTTGTTATTGTTTCAGCAAGCGACGGTTTCCGTTTTTTAGTGGCCGCCGCATAAAACGGATATGATAAATCTGTATATATTAAAGGGACTTGTTTACTGATTTTTGACCTGGTCTGAAGTTTGTAATTAAATGCTTTAAATTGATAAATGTAAACATCGGAACTAAAGAGCTCCCGTATAAAACAAAAATCCTTACCCGGACCCGAACCACTGACACTTGGAGTAAACGTCTAGCGCTTTAACCACTCCTTCATCCATGCTGATATAGTTCATGGCATATTTTATACTTTGTATAAGCATTCCTCGTAATGTCACACAATATAACGATATCAATTCAACTTTCCAAATTATTCAATCGTATCGCATTTGTAACTCTTAATATATTTCAGGTTTTTAAATCGCCAAAAGATGCATATAATGGATATTTAAGGGCATCATAAATGTTCAGTACGAGAGGTGCCCAATTTCATGACGAACAAAACAAAAGTATGAATAATTTATAATCTAAATACATTTTTTTGCAACAAATGCTCAATATGAGATTCATGGCAATTGTAAATTATCCTGCAACGCTTTGGCCAAGATTTTAACGTCTAGTTAATGGTTGTTTGTTCCAATTTGCGTCATTCTTCCTTCAGAGCTCTTTTTATGTCCCCCACTATAGTAGTGGGGGACATATTGTTTTTGCCCTGTCTGTTGGTCCGTTGGTCTGTTGGTCTGTTGGTCTGTTGGTTGGTTGGTTTGCGCCAACTTTAACATTTTGCAATAACTTTTGCAATATTGAAGATAGCAACTTGATATTTGGCATGCATGTGTATCTCATGGAGCTGCACATTTTGAGTGGTGGAAGGTCAAGGTCATCCTTTAAGGTCAGAGGTCAAATATATGTGGCCCAACTCGCTTATTTTATGAATACTTTTGCAATATTGAAGATAGCAACTAGATATTTGGCATGCATGTGTATCTCATGGAGCTGCACATTTTGAGTGGTGAAAGGTCAAGGTCAAGGTCATCCTTCAAGGTCAGAGATCAAATATATGTGGCCCAAATCGCTTATTTTATAAATACTTTTGCAATATTGAAGATAGCAACTTGATATTTGGCATGCATGTGTATCTCATGGAGCTGCACATTTTGAGTGGTGAAAGGTCAAGGTCATCCTTCAAGGTCAAATATATGGGTCAAAATTGCGCATGTAATGTCACTTCTGCAATATTGAAGCTAGCAATTTTATATTTGAAATGCGTGTGTATCTCAAGGAGCTGCACATTTTGAGTGGTGAAGGGTCAAGGTCAAGGTCATTCTACAAGGTCAAGCATCATATAGGGGGACATTGTGTTTCACAAACACATCTTGTTAGACCAGAAAGTGAGTTTACGTGTCGATTCTGTAAGCGTCGTTTTGGTATCCCCATATACCAAAATCCATTTGGGCCGCATCTGGAGACTTAAGTCAATTCTTCGGGCGTTATGAACTTAATGTTTTGATATTTTTTTTAGAAAACAGTGTTTAAACTTGTGGCTTGATGCACTGTCCTGATGGAAAGTCATGACGTGTTTATCCTCCGGAAAGAGGTCGGTACATCCTTTCGTATTAATTGTTTCAGAACTTTATTGATATAGTATTCAGAGTTTACCTTGGTCCCTTTGGGAATTATTCTGATCACTGATTTACCTCTGGACGATAAAGCGGCACACGCCATGAAGCCACGGGCAAACGCATCACGTTTTTCAAACTTCAGTTTATCGCCAACGTTTTCTCCCATTCTGACATAACATACTCTTCTTCTTCCATAACTTCCACCAAGATAAAACATCGCTCGTCAGATGTAACAAAATCTCTCCACTTGCCACATTTAAGCTTTAGATATATAGCTTCCAAGACCTGGCCCTGAGCTTCTGAATCTGTGCCATGTTGAGCTGATGAGCCTTGAACTTCTTCCGTAGTTTTGCTTTCACAACATGCCTAATAATGAAGTATACTGTTCCCTTGGACATTCCTGTGTCCAATGCCTTTTTTATCTGGGTCGGCGGATTGATTTTAGAGATTCACCGACGAATTTTGCATACGACGTCAGGCGTGACCTTATATGGACGTCTACTTGAATTAAAGTTGAATTTGTAGCACCACCAGGCGTTGTTCTGCGCTATACAGTAGCGTCATGTCGATTATTCCGAATACTTCCCAAAGAAATAGCATGGTCCATCATTTTAGTTCATTTGAATGCTTCTGTAACTGCATTTGCATCTCAAAAGGCCTAAAACAATGCCCTTCACAGCTTCACTAATTTTCTTATGAGGCATGTTGAAAAATATTGACAAATTGCATGTTCATTGAAGTATAGTATTTAACACATCTGCTTACACAACAATGGTTCGAGAAAACCGTGGATGTACTTGAAAAAACACGGATTTCTTTTGTTCATTTTGAAGGCAACTCTCGTATTACTGTTTTCTTTTAAAAAAACTACAACGAACATTTCCAAATCTGAAACATTTTATGTTTCTTTTTTTTCAATTTATCAAAACGTGAACAGGTCCCTTTAAAATGATCCGGAGTCCAAACAGATATTTCTTCATGTACAAACTATTTATTTTTACTTACAAATAAATTTGCTGAGGCCCTTACACCGCTCACAAAGTATCCGCACTTATTTCTATTTACACGAAAATGTATATGTTTGACTATAACTTTAGTCGTACTGAACAGTTCAATATGAATGTATTTACCCAAATTAAAACTCGCAAATGACATAAGAACACTCAGCAAATACGTAATTGCGGGATCTATAGCTTGCAGCATTTAATTTTTTGGGACGATTTGGATATATTTCTTGGATCCGACGAGCAGTATGGGAACACACATGTTTTAAATTGCTTTCATTTTAACGAAGTATATGTTTCTTAAATTGTCCATCGTTTACTTACTTCCGCAAGTCAATTGGCTAAGTTAGAAATGTTTTTTTTAGTTCTTCACCATTTCGAGAACAGGGCCGGGGCCTTTCAGATTGGGAAAAGTCGCGTCGTTTTTTTTTACTTAAATTGTGAAATTGGTGTTGTATTTGTTTGCTTACAAATTTTAATAAAAGTCACCAAGTGAATGAAAAGTTTGAAGCACCCACAGTAAAATGTTTCAGTGTAATGTGATATCTTAGAACCCGTATAATATATCTAGCATATACTTTCATTTGAATCGGCTTTTTAAGTTCTCTACATTCTATAAATTATCCTTATACCCAGTATTCATTCCATGAAAATTACTGCACTCTCGAACACAAACCCACACAAACCCATAGGTAGATATCAATTTCATTTTGTGCAAAAAGCTAATGTACACTAAACAGCACCCGCTTTTAAACACATATTTTACAATAAAGACAAATTTTTGTTTAAAGGGATCTTTTCACGCTTTGGTAAATTGACAAAATTGAAAAAAGTTGTTTCAGATTCGCAAATTTTCGTTTTGGTTATGGTATTTGTGAGGAAACAGTAATACTGAACATTTACCATGCTCTAATATAGCCATTATAAGCATCTTTTGACGATTTTAAAACCTAAAAATTATAAAGCGTTGCAACGCGAAACGATTGAATAATTTGGAGAGTTCTGTTTTTGTCGTTAAATTTTGTGAAACTACGAAGATTGCTTATATAACGTATAAAATACGTTTAGCATGTGTACCCGGCGGAATAGCTCAGTAGGTTAAAGCGTTTTTACTTCAGGACTCTGGCAGGACTCCAGGGGTCACTGGTTCGAAACCTGCTCCGGGCAATGTTCTTTCCGTTTTTTTAATTTTATTCTTGATTTTTTACTGGAGCTTTTACGATCCAATGTTTACATTTATCAATATAAAGCAATAAATGAATAAGTTAAAAAATGCCAAAATCTGTGAAAAGGCCCCTTTAACATTATAACTTGAAAACCTGTAATCACAAATTAATAATGTTAAAATCTATTGAAACACATACTAAATTACAGGGATTTAAACACACACGAAGGGTACCGCACAAGCTAATCTGGGACGACACTTCACGCACATTCAATAAAACCGTTTCATAGAGCGCGGTTTCTACACATGTACGGGCCGCTTTATAGCAATCGCAATTTATTTCAAGTATCAATTGTCATTTCAACTAAGACTAAAGGCGTACATGGTACAACGGCCGGAACGCACAAGGCTGTATTGTTTATTTCGCTTACAGCCCACTTGTTACTAGGATCTTTGACTAGGAAGTCTTAAACATTCCACCAATCCCAACCGTCAAAGTGGTGTACGTGCGAACCGAACGTTCGACAAGTTTAGCCATCTTGCAGTATGTTAAGTGCAGAGGAGTGAAATTGGTTGGCGAACGGTGACAAGCTTCTATCATCGACGAGAAAAAAGTATGTTCTTTAAATATATTGTGCTTTATTAAGAGGAATATGTTCAATAACGAATATGTGCATACACCGCTCTTAATTATATATGGACTTAATGATGTATTGCATGCGTTCGCTCATTAAATTACTGTTTTTACGTGAATATTCGACCTCGTGGAGTAATCTTCTGTTGAAAAAAGGTGTCTGCACAACAATTATTGTTGTAAAGGTTGATTTATGTGCGACCTTTTTACAAAACTGGTTGTTGTAATTAAGCGTTCAATATTGCAAGATATGATTTTAAACCAAATGTATATGGGAAGTGTTAAGAGTCATTATCAACAGCTGTGCATGACATATACTGTAGTCAATATTTTGGAATAATAGGAGGTGCGCAGTTATGCAAGCGTCTATAAACTGTCAACTTAGTCCGCCATTTTGTTTAAAACAATAAAGTACATGTGGTTCCGATTTCAAAATTATTTTTTAAAGACATGTCATGCATGGTTTCATATCACATATGGTTTAAAAATAAATTTAATAACTATTTTCAGTGAAAATAAATTAATTTACGAGTTTTTAAAATTGTTTTGCACAGGAAATAGAAGAGATTTTTGCTTCCTGTCAAAATAATGAAAATCATGAAAATGGCGGACAGTGTTAATCTTCAATGAAGGTCAACATGTAAACTTCTGTTCAATTGTAAATACGATCTAAACAAATTAAAAGCACAGCATCTCTTGTGCTCTGAACATTTTGTTTTTATTATTATTTAACGGAAGGTTTCAGTTTGAAATTGATAACAGTTTTCAAATGAAGTAAATATTTGCACATGTTAATCTCCTTTCGCTTTTAACCTGAAGTTAGAACTTAGATGAAAAATTGAAGCGATTTATTTTGTTTAAATTTGGTTGTCACAGTCAGTCAAATGATTTCTATAGCTTCTTAAACGGTTTGCTATACTGTTCATTCATTCATTCAAGTGAAAACTGATTTTAATTAGTTTTATACTTACTGCAAACCGAAGTAACCAAAACCCATGCATGATAGTTGATACAATTAAATTGACATCACATAATTTATAAATATCTTGTTACAATAAGTGGTATTGATGTTTTCCTTATTGTAGATATTTTATTTACATTCAGAGCAATTAACATCATTTATTGAACACATATTTGATGTAATAACACACAAGCATGCATTTGATATTAATGTATGCAAGAAAACAGCAAACAAGATATGGTTAAGCTAAATAGGACTTCTCACACTGCAACAGTGCTTTTATAACAGTGTTATAAATATTCAAAGACTATTCGTGTATTAAAAATATAATTTCTAAAATAAAATAACATAATTTTCCTACCTACCTACCCACCTGTAAAATCTAGGGTCGGTAAAGGGCAAACCAACAATATTTTAATTGTGGCCTTACCATGTGTTCATTAACGAACTCACGTACTCAAGTGCTCTTACGACACGGGTCTGGCGATGTGCTCATACCTACTTTCGAGAATCCTCATGAAATTATTGCCTCGCTCACTCACTCCCTCTAATCAATGATATTTTATGTAAGTCTGTCTAGAAGGCAAAATGTGTGTTATGTATGGGTGTAAGAAAATATTGTTTGAATGTTCTACTTGTTATAGACCTATATGTGTATGTTATTTTAAGACGGCCAATTTGTAAAAAAAGTATCAATTAATCTGCATAATATGTATAATGTGTCACTGTCTTTATGTGTAACCTTCTGTAAATAAAGCTTTTACTATTATTATTATTATTATTATACTTAACGAACAAACATACCTAAGCTTATTGCATAAGTACAGAAAATACATGCCGAATATCTTTTTAAAGATATTTCTTGTTAATCCATACCATAACTATCGAATTTATGAATGCTTACCAGTTTTTTTTAATCCGTTATTAATTAGAAGTAAGAATACAAAGTTGTATTTAATCAACAACCTCATTTTCTTGTTGATTTGTTGTTCTCTACGTTTGTTAATCTTATTTAAACCCACCGTTGAAATCTGTCAAATGTCGGCTGCTTCTAGCAGGAAGTACATACGGAATATTACGCTAGTCAATAGATTTAATTCGGAACTCGCGCGCTGTGGGTTTTTCCGATTTCTAAGCGCGCGGGAGGTACAAACATTGTCATTAATACAGTAATGACCAGTAACGTTGATATCCGATTTGCTGCCCATTCAGTAGTGGGTAATAAGTATTTAAACGACAGTAGTGATTCAATGCCAACATTCAAGTCTTTTGTTGTTATTACTATTACTAGTATTATTAATAATTACACATAACACATTTAACACTGATATACATGTTATACAGGATTAAAGTCTAAATACACTGTTCAGATGTACAGCCGTCTATACGAATGGATCCAGTAGCTAACATCCTTAAAAGATATGAAAAACAGACTTTGTCGATCCAGTAGCTAACATCCTTAAAAGTCTTGAAAAACTGATTTTGTCAGCTGTATGGTAATAAAGGAATCTATACAAATGGCTTGACCTATGCAATATTTCTTCTGAAAAACAGTATTCATGCTCTTGTTTTTTGGCATGCTTTATAGATATAGCAAATAAAAGTAATGTTTGGTAAAGCTCGTTAGTGACGTGCCTCCTAAGCTTAAGGTCTTAGTCTTTAGCGAATAATATTCTTTACTTTTAGATTAGAATAAAGAAACACATCACAATTCACAATATAGCTATATTGATCTATAGACACATAAATATCCAACTGATATGGTACGATATATTAGTCCTAGTACTACGAATGGACTGAGGATAGTAAGGTTTTTGCTGTTTGGTACTTGTCTATATGATTTTAAATATATTTGACTAGTATAATATATATACGATGGAGTCCATGTCTTGGTAGTTTCGTTTACAAACTTCCATTTAAACTGTATGCCCAGGCCTACGCACAGTATATGCAATGACATAGTTACGTGACCGAAGCTGTTAACATGTACATGCACCATTATATCGTGTTACATAGTATTTTTACCAATTAAACACGATCGAGATTAGTTCATCTAAAGAAAAATGATCAAATCATGGTATTTTTATCAACTATAACGAACGTTTGAGCAGAACAAGTGGTGTTTTCTATTCAGCGATAAGAGAAATTATTGATTCACTCTCTTTTAAAATATGCTAGCCAGCTTTTGTTTGTACCTACCGCGCGTGCTCAAATATTGGAAAAACCCAGACTGGAGAAATCCGAATAACAACTATTGTTCCAAGAGTTTGTATCAGTCGAGTGGCTTGTGTGATGATTCCGCAAATAGGGCTAAAAAACTGTAGACTGCCGCCTTAAGATAGCAGTCCAAAGTTTTAAACACATCTAAATTTGAATAATTTGTACTCTTCAGTTAATTTTGGATAAAACTGGGTGGTTTTCTTCGTGAAATAGGCCTAACTGCAATGTACAGTTTTATACTATTTTTAGTGAGCATATGAGCGGCGGCATTTTCACGCAACTTTTTGGTCAGTCTTTCGGTTTTCTAACCTAGTCCAAGGGCAAGGGAATTGCGCATGCGTCGTGTAACTAACACAGCTGTTTTTCATCGCTCTTTCTTTTTCAAAAAATACACTATGCCGCAACAACTGTTGTGTTGATTTGGTTTGTTTTGAATTTAATATTTGCACATATTCCTATTCAGCTGCTGGCCGGCACTCAAGTTTTATTGTTGTAATTGGACTATTTTCACCGAAAAAAAATCCTGCTGTTGACCTTGACCTTAACTTTAGAAACGGAAGTACTTGTATAACAAGTTGTTGACCAATTTAACAGGTATTTTCTTGACACTATTCTTTCCAGCAAACAAATGACGCCTTTTTATGGTTGTTAAGACGTTGATCTGCGACGTCTTTATCACGTCTTATTTTGGTTGTTTTTGAAAGGTTTTTGACGTCTTTTCTCGACGTAAAAAGACGTCTTTTAGTGACGTCTTTATACAGTCTATTTTGTGTTGTTTTTTAAAGGTTTTTGACGTATTTTCGTAACGTAAAAAGACGTCTTTTTGTGACGTCTTTATACAGTCGTTTTTTGGTTGTTTTTGAAAGGTATTTTGACGTCTTTTCGTGACGTGAAAAAGACCTCTTTTTGAAACGTGTTTATTAAGTCTATATTTGGTTGTTTTTGAAAGGTTTTATGACTTCTTTCCGTGACGTGAAAAATATGTCTTTTGCGACGCCTTTATTATGTCTTTTTTTGGTTGTTTTTAAAAAGTGTTGACGTCTTTTCGTGACGCAAAAACACGTTTCTTTGCGACGTGTTGAACACGTTTGTTTTTGGTTGTTTTTGAAAAGGTTTTGACGTCTTTTGCGACGTAAAGAAGACGTACTATCTTTCAGACGCAAAAAGCAACAACAACATCATATTTCATATTTTACAAATATAGATTGCAAGTGTTCATGAAGCCAAGCCTCGTTTGCGGGGGTATAGTATAATCCCAAAATTTTAACTTGCATATTTACATGCAATTTTATTTGCATTAACATTAAAAACATAATTCTTGACAAAAATCTACCTAGAGCAACAAAATTTTGGTTCGTTTAAATACAGAGAATCATTTTTTTAAGTATGTTCAGTACCAAGTCAGCCCTTGGAAGCCAACTCAAAATCCTACCAAACGTGATGCAGGGCAAGTAGAATAGCTTGCCTATTTCTTTGAAAAGACTATCTACATATACAACACTGTAGTACATAATCAATTACAAAGTAATGACACAGAATTATCACGCTTTGAGTTACATATCTGAACACAATTAATCAAAATGCAAACTTAAAAGACAAACATAGGTTATTATAGACAATTAAGTGCATGCTCCCAAAATGGTATTTGTAAAAAAAATGCAAACAGGTACAATTACCAAGAGGGAGATTAAAATGCTAGTGTTATAAAGAGTGCTCTAAAAGAGAATCTGAGATATGTCATGGGACAATGGAATATCCCAATACAATTACAAATGAAATGTCAAGACTTTTATTTAAAATTAAGTATTTATATTTGTACATACATTAACTACATACTGGTCAAGTGTTAAACACAAAAGGGCAATGGCAATGGCAAGATTGGTGGGCCTTGACCAGCTATTGAGCAATTGAGCAATCAAATGGGAATAACCAAAGGTGTGATTACACATTTCATAATGATATCTGTTATGGTCCAGAGTCTGTCTGACTGCACATTAAGGTGAGAGTTTTTCTAGCCTTCGGCCCACTCCGCCTTTTCTGTCAGGTGCGTACTTAAAATGCTTGAAACCACATCCTCCAAGTTTTTTTCGGTATGGCTGATACTTTGGCTAACACTAGCTGTGCAGAATAAAATAACAATCACAAAAAGGCCTATCATAAAGAAAAATTTTGGCTGCAAACTTGATAAATTGTAATGCATGTGCATCATTATACATGATCGAGACAACAACACTTTGACACCTAACTGATGTAGTGCATATAAAATCTGATATAGGCTAGGTAAGCCCTGCATGGTCAGATACTGTTCTGTTGGATAATTGCCTGTGGTAAACCAAAAACCATATTCTTCTCATCTAGCGCCCATGCTCCTATTTAACCGCCCCAACATGTTTTCAGAATGCATATGAATAAGCGCCCGTTCTAAAAAGCAATTAAACTACCTTTCTTCGCAGTTATACCAATGTTTCATCTATGAGATCAGCTGGGATGGAAAATATCATTTTACACGGAATCTCTAATAATGCGCACCCCCTCCATTTTTCTAATTTTCTAAGCGCTATATGTGAAGAATACGGTATAGTACCTAGCAAATACGTAATCAACACATGTATATAATTTGGTTAACATATTGCTTAACAATATGCTATTGAGCTGCTTAACTTTGCTAATCATCGATCACTTAAAATAGTTCATGGTATCAGACATGTGCACCGTTTCGTTAACTTATAATAATCTCGGAAAGTAGCAACGATTTACCGTCAGTTATCGTTTATGTCCGTGCCATCGGCTAGCCAATCAGAAACAAATCAATAAAATACTGTGCAAAATCGGTACCGCGCGCAAAGACTATAATGCTTAAACAAATATATTAATTTCGTTCTCAATTTATCGCGCTTTCAAACGAATTTCCCCTACCCCCCCCCCCCCCCCGCATTTCATTTTTTTTTATCTAATCCGATTTTCATTCATCTCAAAATCGACCCTGGTCGGCTGAAATCCGGATTTCCGAATGTATTGACACCCATGTAAAATGAGTCTCCCCTGTGGCATACATTTGAAAAATATTAAATTTAGCATTATCTGCCCTTGTTAAATGGGTTCATTTTGGATTGTTAACATGCACACTAAATTTAAACAAAATTCCTCAGTTTCTGAGTAATAGAAAAAGGTTAACCAACAATGAAAATGTCCAAAAAGGACAACTGTCATAAAATTAAATTTAGAGTTATCTGCCCTTGTTATTTGTATAGTGGAATCCAAGAGTATTTAGGTAACCTGCTAATCTAAATTGGACATGATCAAAAAAGATAATAAACAAGACTATTGCCAAGCAATAAAAGTCCCCTACCGGCTACACCATTGTCAGAAATTCCACCATTGTCAGAAATTTGCTTTTGTTGCGATAGCAACCAGAATTTTTGACGTAAGAACAAAATGAAATGACGTGCATAATGTCCATATTGCCATTCATCCATGTTAGAAGTGTAATTAAAAAAATATGAAAAACTTTTAAAGTTATCGCAGGATCCAGAAAACCACCATTTTCAGCAGTATTTCTAGTCTATATTTTTTGCCATAGCAACCAGAATTTTTGACGTAGGAACAAAATGAAATGTCGTACAAAATGTTTATATTGCCATCTATTCATGATTTAAGTTTCATGAAAAAATATGAAGAACTTTTAAAGTTATCGCAGGATCTAGAAAACCACCATTTTCAGCAGTATTTCTAGTCTATTTGTTGCCAAAGCAACCATAATTTTTGACGTAGGAACAAAATAAAATAAAGTGCATAATGTTCATATTGCCATCTGTCCATGTTTCAAGTTTGATGAAAAATATGAAGAACTTTTAAAGTTATCGAAGGATCCAGAAAACCACCATTTTCAGCAGTATTTCTAGTCTATATTTTTTGCCATAGCAACCAGAATTTTTGACGTAGGAACAAAATGAAATGTCGTACATGATGTTTATATTGCCATCTTTTCATGATTTAAGTTTCATGAAAAAATATGAAGAACTTTTAAAGTTATCGCAGGATCCAGAAAACCACCATTTTCAGCAGTATTTCTAGTCTATTTGTTGCCAAAGCAACCATAATTTTTGACGTAGGAACAAAATAAAATAAAGTGCATAATGTTCATATTGCCATCTGTCCATGTTTCAAGTTTGATGAAAAATATGAAGAACTTTTAAAGTTATCGCAGAATCCAGAAAACCACCATTTCCAGCAGTATTTCTAGTCTATTTGTTGCCATAGCAACTAGAGTTTTTGACGTAGGAACAAAATGAAATGACGTGCACAATGTCCATATTGCCATCTATCCATGCTTGAAGTTGCATGAAAAAATATTAAGAACTTTAAATGTTATTGCAGGATCCAGAAAAGTGTGACAGACTCACAGACTGACGGACTGACAGACTGACGGACTGACACACAGAGCGCAAACCAAAAGTTCCCTCCGGTGAACCTGGTAGGGAACTAATAATTAATAAAAAAGGGTATTTATCATGACAATCTTAAAATTAGTATTATCTTGACAAAAAGGTTAACCAACGCCGATGCCAATGAGAGGGTCATGACAATAGCTCCACTTTTTTCCGAAAAGTGGAGCTAAACCATATTTGTGTACAGAACAAGCCCAATACTTTTTAAAACAGAATACACTGCTGTCTGCTTTTTTTTTCCAATTTTTGGTTCAATATTAGGCCTTGAGTGTCCGCTTAGGTTGAACTTCCCCATGAGGGAGACATTCATCACCCTGATATCAGAAGTTAATAAGAAGGAGTTCAAATTTAAATAGTAACTTACAGAAACAAGTTCATAGAATCGAGCCTTTTTGATGAATGTCATAAACAGTTTTCTTATTACAGAACCAGTAATATGAACAACAATGTTAAAGAAAATAATTTAAACAAAGAAAAAGGAAAAACAGTTTTATTTTTACAACTTTTAAAGAAAATGTCTGAATATTCCAAACATTTTGTGTTACAAACGCTTTAAAATTTTAACTTATGATTTTTAGCACACAAAACAGTATTTATTTTACAGTAATAATATATATAAATATAATATATATAAATGACCGGCCAAGCTATTTTTCGTCCAAATTACATCCCAGTCATTGTTGAGAAAACACAGAAATAATGTGTTATTTTATATGTTTCCATGTTGTTAAAGTTTAGTAAATCCATTTGAAGTCATGATTTCTATTATAAAGAAGTAGTTAACTTATTTATAGTTGTCTGACTATAGTCATGAAAATAATATAATCTAAATTTTTCCAGTGTCATTTGGAAGAAAAATCACTTGGCTGGTCACAATTATATACACAAACATTTATTTTTATTCTGATCAATAAAATTGAAAAAACCTTTTATCTCGCAACAGATCCGTTTAAGAGGCTTTTTATTGGATAGATAGATATTAACAAATATTATAATAGATAACTAGATACTTACTTTAGTGAACGAGGTTTTTATCTATGGAATTGTTTAAACATAAATAGCAACAATCACAGTTTGATTTGATCATTTTATTACTGGTGATGTGCATTTTGCTTTTGTTAAATAGACTATTGAAAGAGCATAAGTATGTAAATATATAAACTTTATTGCAAAACTTGCTTACTTCTGCATCATTCTTTCAACATTTTTTGAATAGTTGTTTTCCCAACAGTCGACAATAGGCAGATCTAAAATGATTGCTAGAATTAGTTTTGAGAAAGAACTCCGACAATAACCATACACATGTACATTTGGGTTGTAAATATTTGAAATACTATTCTTTGTGATTCATGTATTTTTCACTGAATATTAATTTATATCCAAATGAATGTAAGCAATAATAAGCCAGAGGTTATACGATTAATATTAATAGTCAGTTCATTTGTATTCATATATATTACGAAACTCCAATAAATGAGTATAAGCATAAATTGGTATGACGTCTCCGTGGTACAAATTAAGCCTCAGCTAATCATCACAATAAAATGCTGAAGCAAAGACCTAGAATTTATTCTAGGTCTTTGGGTGAAGACACTTTTTACATTACATGTACACTTTAAAGCCGCACAAACTTGAAACAAACTTAGCTGCCAGCTAGATCGTATTTTCGTTTACTGTTTATCGGAGTTCCAACTAGTACAAACAACAACGTGGACAATCTATAAAGCTTTAACACGAAAACATATGACATATCATCGGAATAGAATATTCAATACAAAAAGCAATCTATCATCCCGTTCTTCACGTTATAATTTGAAAATGCTTACCTGGTTGTTCTTTGTCCTTTGTAAGTGTGTCTTAAAACTCTATAAGTAGTTCCCCATACAGTTACTGTGATAATTTAAAAGTTAAACATCGCATTCAGTACTTTTCGCGTCTTCGATGTGACGCCACGGCGTATTTACTTCAGGGGAAACAAATCATGCTTGATCCTGATCTTGATCTTGATGTGATATGGTGAAACATTCAAAAACATTTACTCACCTTTATTATCTTTATGCTGAAGATAAAGTCGATCGTACATTAATTTGTGTTTCTTAAAATTAATTCCTATGAAAAATGTCCATACATTAATATATTATAATGTATCGTTTGAGTCAATACATAATATATCCTCTAAAATTATATGAAACTCCTGCAGAGACATTACAAAAAAAGAAACCATTGTTATCAAGCGCAAGTCCAATGGGAATTTAAGGATAATGACCAATTGCCTATAATAGAACAATACTTTATAAAACAGCCAACACAGAAACAAAAGTGATCAAAAATAAAAAATATAAATAAGCAATTGACTTTTTCAGATCACTTAATTATATACAGTAACGTTAAAAGGACGTCTGTTCTACGTCTTTTAAAAGACGTCATTATTATATCGCTAAAACACGTCTTTTCGAAGTATTTAAAAAGACGTCATTATCATGTTGCTAAAAAGACGTTAATTTTACAATTTTCACAGACATCTTGTCGACGTCTTTAAAAGACGTTATTATCATGTTGCTAAATAAGACGTCGAAAAGACGTTTATTTTAAAATTTTCTCAGACGTCTTTAAAGTGTTACGTTATAACGACTTCTGTTTTACTTTTTTAAAAAGACGTCATTATTATCTCGGTAAAAAGACGTCTTTTCGACGTATTTTAAAAGACGTCATTATTTTCCTCGCCAAAAAGACGTCCTGTCGACGTCTTTAAAAAGACGTTATTATCATATCGCTAAAAGACGTTGAAAAGACGTGGTTTATTTGTCGGCAACTTCGCGACCGTAAAACAACAAAATAAAGACGTCTAAAAGCCGTCTCATGTTTGCTGGGTTAGTTTTAACTAGTGTCAGGTTGTTTAACATACCTGACATACATTCCCAACTAACAGAACAGATACCCAGACCCCAAAATCAGCCAAACAGGTACGAACCTAGCCGTATAGTATATTGTGCTTGTCTCATGAAAACAATGAAACTTAAGAGTGCCCATCCGGAATTGCAGAGTATCCGCATTAGCATATCTGTGCATATTACTGTTGTCGTTATCTCATGATGTAGAGACAAATCCAGGACCCCAATACCCATGCGGCTATTGTGGCCAGCAGGTCTTGAATACTGACCAGGCAATATAATGTGATGGTTGCTCATGTTGGTTCCATATAAATTGTCCTTCTGCATACAATAACCTTGTGGAGTGTAACATGTCTTTCTCCTGGTCTTGTACTAATAGTGACCAACAAAATTATTCAAATTCCCTATTTACAAATAACATAGATTCACTTGTATATGAAAACAGTTTCTCTGTCCTTGAGGATATGAACGGAGATCAGATCACTAGTCATAAAAGTCTCTTTGAAGGTTCCTCACCAAAAAAGAATAAAATATGCTACAATATCAAGCAAAGTCAGTCATTAAAATTTTTGAACATTAATTGTCAATCAATTGTCAATAAAAAAAAACATAATTTATATGCTCTGATTGATGAACTCAAACCTGACGCTATTGTGGGTACCGAGTCATGGTTGACTCAGTAACACTCAACTGCTGAAATCTTTCCCCAGTCCACAGGCTACACACCTTTAAGAAGGGATAGATCCGGGTCCACATGTGGGGGTGTCTTTATTTTAGTCAAGCAAACATTAACTGCTACGGAACAGCCTTAACTTTCAACAGATTGTGAAATACTATGGGTTAAATTAAAAATGTCCCAAAGTATACCAGTTTACATTGCTGCTTTTTATCGTCTGAGGAAGTCTGATGTTTATGGAGCAGAACAGTTTAGATTGTGCTTTGAAAAGACTAGATTATTAAAAGATAACATCTGGGTGCTAGGTGATTTTAATTACCCACATTTTTCCTGGGATGAAGATCATACCCCAAGTATCAAACCTGGCTGTGCATACCCACAAATATATAAAGACTTTATAAATCTTCTTGATGATTTTAACCTGGTTAAAATGGTCACAGACAGCACTAGACTAGATTCTAGTCTGGTGCTGTCTGTGACAATTTTAACCAGGTAAAAATCATCAATTATAGGGGGCATTGTGTTTCTGACAAACACATCTCTTGTTGGAAATAAATATAATCTCAAGAGTGTTAACAATGTACATTTTGGCAACGGACCATGTAAGAACGATGCTTAAAAATGGATACAATGTCATCAGAAAAGCTCACTGTAAGCAAGTTGTGCCCTTTACATCTAATAAGGACTCTTGCTAGGTATATATGTGTAAGAAATGACAGAGCACTATGAACAGAGTTTTAATTCAACGATTTTGTTAACACACTTAGCATTCAAAGTCGTTTAACTAAAACTGGTAACTGGAATTTCTTTTTTTGCTTACATACACCATACAATTGACAAAAGTATTTTCATCATTATCATACAATGATTAGAATACACAATACATCTTCTGCAAACAAACCTGTAGACCAAATAGGGGTTTTCATGGGATAAAAGAAAAATACTTATTCAAGTGCATTGTCCATATGATGATAATGTTCCGGTTTGGATATACTTGCGACATCACTTAGTTTTGATTGAACACTATCAATAGACAAGCCGTATATAATCTTCAGTGGTTAGAAGAACTCTAACAGTTCTCAAGCAGTGGTTGAAGTGTGCGGTTATGACTTGGTATTAATAACTTGTGTTCGACAATGACTATTCTGAGCAAGATGTTTTTTTGTACAGAATTTCTGATTTTGCAAAACGAATGGATTTTTTTTATAATTCAAAGATGATTTAAATGGAGTCCGACGGACTTCCTTGACACAAAAACAAAGAGTTTGAATCTAATTTCCAGGAGTCTCGGACTACCGGACTCCCGTTAGAGTCGAACACTGTATAATAATATAGTGGCATAATACCTTAAGATCATCCTGCAAATGTGGTTATTGCGTGGGGTAATACCATAAGATCATTATACAATTGTCATTATATAGTGGGGTAATACTCTGAGATTATCCTGCGAATGTCGTTATATAGTGACATAATACCCTGGAATCATCCTACAAATGTAATTATATACTGGTATAATACCCTGGGATCATCCTACAAATGTCATCATATAGTGTGATCATCTTGCAAATGCCATTATATAGTTGTAAAATACCATGAGATCATCATTCAAATGTAATAACATTGCGATAAAATAGCTTGGAATCATCCTACAAATATCATTTTATCATACCTACGCATTGATATCTGCCTGATATAACGTTGCCTGATATATTTTTTTATATCATGGTCAACAGGAAGTTCTAATATCAGTCAATGTTTGGCGTTACGTGGGATTTGCAATAAAGTCAACTATTTCTATCAACATGAATCAGGTTCAACAAAACAAACAATTTGATACCAAGAACGTACATATTTTATTCTAGTTTAAAGTCATAAATCACAAAAACGTTTATTTAAAAAAAAAATCACCACAGCCGCACTACAGAAGTGAAATGACGTCATCAATGGGACAATTAGTCTTAAATATCGATATAGTCGTTGCACTCGCAAGTGTTAGTGTTGCACAGAAATTCAAGACAAATGATAACTGTATGCTAATCCTCAACTATTTGAACAAACGACTTAACGCACTTATGTCAATGTTGACACCATCATAAAATGTCAATTTCAATACACATCTTCAAAATGGCGTCTCTTAACTATTCGGTGAAGTGTGTTCTTCGATTAAATTTGTCGTTGCAATAAATTCCTGATATCCAATTCAAGACGTGTTTAATTAAAGCGGGTGTACTCTTCCCATTCGTAGTGAAAACAATACGATGTTTAAACTAAGCGATTATTCGTGTCGTCTTTTAGAACGCCGTCGCTACATGTATGTCAACGTGTAAAAGCCGGATCAGCAAAATCAGCGTACATTTTAAATATCAAGCAAGCCTCGCCGTTATTTTATTCTAAGCCTCGCCTGATATATTTCAAAACGATGGGACAGTAACCTGTTATTCTCTATATATAGCTGTATAATACCCTAAGATAATACTGCAAACGTCACTGTGTAGTAGTAAAATACCCTGAGATCATCCTTAAAAAGTCATTATATATTGGTATAATACCCTGGCAACATCCGGCAACTGTCATTATATAGTGATATAATACCCTGGAATCATCCTGCAAATGTCATCATAAAGTAGTATATTACCCTTAGAACATGCTACAAAGGTCATTATATAGCGGTATAAAACCCTGGGGTCATCCAAACAAATGTCATTATATAGTGTGATAATACCCTTCATGTTTTGGCCCGATTTTATAGCCGAAATTTGGCTATATTCCAAATCGCTAAAAGTATACTTTTTTCCCAAAATTTGCTAAACAATTCTCAATTGGAAACAATCGCTAATGACATCGGCTGTATCGCTTTTTAACGAAGCGTAGTCCCATCAGGTCTCGTGTGAGTTTTAGACGTCAGAATTGTTGGTGTGCCCGATATTCTCCGTGTTTAGGCGCTTATTATATTTGCGATGAAATTCAAGCGTTCTGTGATTCTGCTTAATGGAAAACAAATATGTCGCTTAATTCGAAATATTACGTGAAAATGCTTCCTAAGCAAAAACCTGGCCAAACGAAAACTGTTGATTTTTTTTTAAGCAAGCGTCATATAAATAAACAAACATCGTCAACAAGTACAAGTACTCCCATTGAAACTCCTTCAATCGTTAATGATGGTAATTTAATAACAAGTGGCTCTTCGCATCGTCATCTTTGATTTCCGAATGGAAAGTGCTGACTGATATCATGATGTGAGCCTAATATGTGGAAAACAGTTGATAATGATGATGTTTGTGATTAAAGATGTTGAACTCTTTCATGACGTTTTAAAGCCCAATTTATTATCTCAATTTCTTGAAAATGCCGATAAAATTCCAAATTTTAAAGCAATGGGCTATCTTCTCAAAAAGCTTGAAAAAAACCTGCCCTCCGATCATCAGGCGATGTTATTATACAGTGGCATAAAACCCTGAGATAATCCTACAAAAGTCATTAAAGAGTTTGAAAATATCCTGCAAATGTCATTCTATAGTGGTTAAATACCCTGGGATCATCCTGCAAATATCATTATATAGTGTGATAATACCCTGAGCACTTCCTGCAAATGTAATTAAATAGTGGTATGATACCCTGAGATGATCCTGCAAATATAATTGTATATTGGTATAATACCCTGAGAGCATCCTGCAAATGTCATTATATAGTAGTATAACACTCTGGGATCATCCTTCGAATGTCATTTTATAGTGGTATAATACCCTGACAGCATCCTGCAAATGTAATTATATAGTGAAGATTACCCTGGGATAAGCCAGCAAATGTCATTTTATATTGGTATAATACCCTGAGCGCATCCTGCAAATGTAATTATATAGTGGGAGATAACCCTGGGGTCAACCAGCAAATGTCATTATATATGGGTGTAATTCCCTGAGGTCATGCTACAAATGTCATTGGTGATCATCCTGCAAATGTCATTATATATTGGTATAATACCCTGAGACCATCCTGCAAATGTGATTATATATTGGTATAATACCCTGGGATCATCCTACAAATGTAATTATATAGTGGGAGATTACTCTCGCATCAACCAGCAAATGTCATTATATAGTGGGGTATAATACCCTGAGATCATGCTACAAATGTCATTATATATTGGGATAATACCCTGGGATCATCCTGCACATATCATTAAATTGTAGTATAATACCCTGCGATCATCCTACACACGTCATTATATCGTGTGATAATACCCTGCGATCATCCTACAAACGAGGTTATCATACAAATGTTATTATATAGTGGGATATTGCCTTGGGATCATGTTGCAAATGTCATAACACAGTGGTATAATGCCCTGGGATCATTCTACAAATGTCATTATATAGTGTGATAATACCCTGTGATCTTCATGCAATTGTCATTATATTGTGGTATAAAACCCTGGGATCATCTTGCAAATGTCATTATATAGTGGTATAATGCCCTGGTGTCATCCTACAAACGTCATTATATAGTCGGATAATACATTGAGATCATTTTGCCAATGTTATCATATAGTGGTATAATACCCTGGGATCATCTTGAAAATGTCATTATATAGTGTTTTAATACCCTGAGATCATCCTTCAAATGTTATTATGTAGCAGTATAATACCATGTGATCATCTTGCAAATGCCATTATAAAGTGGTATAATACCCTGGGATAATCCTACAAACGTCATTATAAAGTAGTATAATACTCTGTGTTCATCCTGCAAATGTCATTTTATAGTGGTATTATACCCTGAGATCATCCTACAAATGTCATTATATAGTGGCATATTACCCTGAGATCATCCTACAAATGTCATTATATATAGTGGTATAATAACCATGGGATCATCCTGCAAATGTTATTATAAAGTGGTAAAGTACCCTGTGACCATGCTGCAAATGTCATTATATAGTAGTATACTACCCTGGGATCATCCTTCAAACGTCATTATTTAGTGGTATAATACTTTGAAATCATCCTGTATATGTCATTATATAGTGAATACGCTGAGATCATCCTGCAAACGTGTTTTTATAGTGGGATAATACCCTGAGATCTTCCTGCAAATGTCTTTTTTAGTGGTAAAATACCTTGAGATCTTCATGCAAATGTGTTTTATAGTGGGATGATACCCTGAGATCTTCCTGCAAATGACATTATATAGTGGTATAATAGACTGTTAATATCGTACAAATGTCGTTATATATGTTTTTGCGCTGAAACACGCATGTGAAGCATTCTGGATATTCGGTTTCTCAAGCTGTTGTAAAATCTTACATCAATATCAAATTATTATAAAAAGCTGAACCTACGTATATTTCCAATTAATCTGACGGATTCAATAGCATGGGATGCCGAATTAGTCATCCCATTTCAGAAATGACTCACTCCCTTTGTCGAATCCACTTGATTGACGTAACAAGAGGTCAATCGGTTTCGTGTAATTAAAAATAGTTTTTCACGGAAAATACACTTAAACCAATTCACGAATACCAGTTGATTGACCTAACAAGAGGGCCATCGGTCTGTTTCGTATAATTAAAAATAGTTTTAACGGAAAATACAATTAAACCTATTAACAAATAGGATCCCCGCGTTCCAGATCTTCCTTATTGAGTTATGCGTACGCCTAATTTGATACGATAATTTATTAACCACAAACAGTCATGACTTCCTGACTGGTTACTCATTGTATCTTTTTCTGAAAATGATCGACGTGTAGACAGAATTACATTTTTACAAATAACGCGGAAATCATACCGCAAATTTACTCTCTATATATAAACACACACTCAATGCGATCATAGAAACAGAAATACTTCAAAGCATCCAGGCAACGACACTAAATGGTGAGTGATTTTAAATTTACCATGGCAATTATAACTATATATTTGACATGCCGTTGTTTAATGGGTCAATAAACACAAATATATTGCAACAGACGGTTTCGCACTATTTTGGAAATCGTAAAAATCAATTTGCATTTTCATATGTTATATAATAAAAAAACTACATTATGCAATATGTTATTTTTTGTTTATGCAAAGTGTAAACTCTTGTTGCTTACTTAAGACGAAAGTTTGTAAGCAAGTCATGTTGATTATCTCATCGAAACCTTTGACACAATCACCACGTTATATGTGTAATAATTAAAGCACGATGAGTACAAAAAAGTAATATGAGATGGCGGATACATATTCTAAATCAATATAATTCATTCTTTAACGGTGAAACAAAAAAAGATGTAGTATTATTTGATTGCTTGAAAACGCGTCATACTAAGATATTTCCGGTCTTCAGACACTGTCAGCGTTAGAGACTCCGTTAACTCCGCTCAATGAATTTCTCAGCGAGTGGCCAATGTTGATTTTTCGAGCTGTCAATCAAATTCTTCTTGGTAAGCGCATCAACCAATCAGCGCTCAGGCAGCCGAATACACGCCGACCACACGTGAAGCTGTATAATATACATGTACATATCACAGATCATTACTCACACTCGATTGGTCATTGTCGTTACATTTTTACATGTACCCCGGGTACTCTAAAGTATACTTACATGTACCCCGGGTACGGTAAATATACTAAACCGTACCCAGGAAATTTAGCGCTAAATCGGTCGTTGTCGGCTTTTTTAAAAATTAATTTTATTCACATTTATGTCAATTTTCTGTAAAATGACCTCTATATTATCGAAACTCATACTGAAAAAGCATGTTGATGCAGTTTTTTTAAAAAGATAATCGGTAGCGCGTTTCACGACATCGGATTTTGGGCGGGAATACAACTCGGGTACAGTCTAATGTCGACCGGGTACGATTGTTGATGCAGTTTTTTTTAAAGATAATTGGTAGCGCGTTTCACGACATCGGATTTTGGGCGGAAATACAACTCGGGTAAGTCTAATATCGACCGGGTACGATTAAGCTTATTTACCATACCCAGGGTACATGTAAGTATACTTAAGGGTACCCGGAGTACATGTAAGTAGTACCCGAGCCGACAATTACCAATCGAGCATTACTGACCTATCTCAACGAATGTAGCTCTGTAGATACAGGGTAAATAATTACATTTTTAGTTAGAGAAAAAGTTGCCTCATTAAAAAAATGCTGTAAGATTTTTTTACCAAAGGTAAAGATATTTGCGACCTCTGTGCTACGAAGTCAATCGTGTAAATGATCACAAACTCTTCCCATCGATTTTGGGTAACAGTACATCTGTGAAAGAAACTAGATATATCATACAAGGAATGAATAGTATTTTTCTCTATTTACAATCAATTAAAAAAGTAAACAACAAAAAGTCACATGGAATCGCACAATGCATAATAATACAGACATAGACTGTTTTGACTTAACCAAGTCGTCTGAAAAACACGCGACTTCGGTGTTTCAATTGCTCTGGGTTTTTTTGTTTTCCGATAAGATTCATTTTCATCAATTGCGACATTCTGAACACGAATGATAAGTGTTACAAGTTCAATATTTTTGTCAAATTCATATCTGTGTTTGCCAATTAAAATATTTTGACAAGTTACAAACGGGACGCAATGTTCTTAATTGAAACAATGTTGCAGGCCTACTAACTGTTACAACAATTAACAACTATTGGCTAAACAGGGTCCTAGACGGGGTCTCAACTTCTTTGCCGATATTCACACGTTATTGTTATCAAAACATCGTGACAATAAACAAGCATTTACCAATTAAGCGCGGTCCGCCTAACAGTGAAAAGCGAATGTGTCAAGATTGTCATCAATACATAAGAGTCTACTGTGAGCCTGCGCCAAACGCACTGGAAAAGAGTTAAGACTGATCGAGACGTGTGCAAAACACATTGAGTCTGCAGAAAGCAGTGTTGATTGAAGCGTTATTTTAATCGACAGCTTACGTGACGTTACGGTTGCTATTTTCGGCGTGTGACCTATTTTTAGAAAGTACAGTGGACGTCATGGGGTTTTGTTATCGGCGTATGGAAACAATTATCGGGCGTAATATACGCCGTATGCCACTTAGTGAAAGCCCTGCCCTGAGCCTCATTTGTAAACATAATATGTTTTTATTTATATTGGTATACATTTTTCCAAAATACTATATGGATGTGGTCAGGTGTTTGATTTCTATCCATGTCTGGATACCAATAGTAACTATTCAATTTAATGATTCAGATCAAATCGCAATTTGCGTGTTAAATTTCTTATTTATATTGCTAAAATATACACATTTTTCATGTGTAATATGTTCAGTACCCAATATTCAGTAACTGAGAAGTCGAATGCTGAAATATATACGAATAATTAAAACTTCTGCTTACTTGATTAAATTGTGTATGAAATCATGTTATTAGAGCATAATAACTGAAGCTGTCCTACATAGTGCATAACTAGTACCTAACTAGTTTTCAAACATATGTTTTGTCGTTATTCTGTGTGCAGTTGCGTTCGGTTTTAAACTTGTTCTTTCTACATAGTTGAAATTATTTATGGAACGGGAAAAAACCCTGAAATAATTACAAAAGTATAACAAATAGTATCACGAAACTTGGTATAGTTACAAATGTGTAACAAACAGTATCACGAAACTTGGTATAGTTACAAATGTATAACAAATAGTATCATGAAACTTGGTATAAAGAGTTATGTATGACCCTTCATTTTAAAATATCAGAGGACCTTTACTTAAAACAATGACAATAATTCTGCAATTACTCGAAAAGAACACAAAATAATTATAATGGTGTAACTACCTTGCACATGCATAGAAAGTAAGCAGTATGCACAATATTCTACCGGAGATCAAACCTATGGTGAATGTTCAAACACAAATCTCTTTTGGAAAAATGTGAAATTATCTTTTAGGTCGGCAAGATGTAAATGTTTTGTGAATAAAGCCATTTGTTTATTATGTTGAAAGCAATCGTTTTATGTCAGAAGCGGCTTAATCGGGTGGAAATTTGATCGTCAAACTCCATTATGTCACAACTTATAAAGGTTATCACGTGACAAAAATTGTTGTGATTGTATGTTTTTGTACATTTGTGGATGAATTAATCTTCTCTGATTTTCCCGATTTTTAAACTTATGCGAAATATGTTGAAAACATAGAAAACCTACGCATCCTGTAGAATTGTCGGTGTATTTTAAAAACATCCGGTCCTCAGTGCCACCTCGGAAGTATCGTTTTCTCGTTTATTGATGAATCTAAAAAAAGTTGGCGCCCATGATTAACGGCCATGTATTTCAATGCTTTCAATTAACCAATATACATAGGGCGTTATCAGGGAGCGTCTATCCATTTTCTTGGTATTCTTCTTTCCTCTTGCAGTAGCATTTAAACTATGTCGGAAGAACCAAACATTGTGATAGTCGGTATAGGATGCCGGTTTCCGGGAGCGAATAACGTAGACGAGTTTTGGCGACTACTGAAGAACGGAGAAAACCATCTGATCGAGGTGCCACCAGACCGATGGAATATCGAGACATTTTACGACGCAGACCCCAGCGCGCCTGGCAAGATGTACGTTCGACAGGGAGGCTTCATTCCTGGGTAAGTTACGGCATTAGCATATGGAAAAAATAATTTCTGCCCCGATAATTATTCTGATATTTGTATTTCCCTATATTCACTGAATACTAGTGCGAGTGTCTAACAATTACTGACAATGTATTGTCGCAAATTAAACTAAGGGTGGCAATAGGGTGTCAAATAAGTCCTGACGGAAAGAATGGGCTTAAGGTAGCTGTATAGCTTATTTATCTTCGCACTTACTGGTCAGAACTAATTGGCACGATTTTACTAGATTTAACTAACTAGATTTAACTGTTTTGACAGTTTATTAGATTATTAAAGTCTCATCAGCATATATACAATCACAACATGCAATAAAACATAAGCATAATAATAAAATGCTGCCACTAGGAAGTATCGAGTTATAAGAGACTAGAATATAATATCAACATAAGAATCGTCATACACTTATAGTGAAATAAAAGGGAGCTAACCCCTGAATTCAAATTACAGAAGCTGTAACATGAACTACAGAGTTACCTCTCTTCCAAATACCAAAAAGTTATATAGTCTCAACTAACGTCTGGAAATCAGCAGCATTGTTCAATCTTAGAGTTATGGGACTAAGTTACATATTGCACAGTACAGTTAAAGACTATATTACATATTAAAATTGTGTTTGCCCCCACTGACCTCACCTTAAAATTTGCCATAAGAAATTAACCCTAAAAAAAATGAAAGCGAAAATAAAGCACTATTGCGCATAGCAAAAAAAGTATTACAAAGTCATAAATCGCCTATGGGCAGACCATCCACGAACTGGTCAGTGATGACGCTCAAACACAGGGATAAAACAGGGATTTAACTTGCGTAGAAATGGAAACTAATTCACCACTTAGATCCGAATAAAGTTTTTGTAAACATAATGCAGTGTAATTGAATTATATATTCAAATCTTAAGTTACGTCAAAGGTTATGTCATCGGAGTTTTCTAAATAATATTTGTTCACATATTTCTATCTTTTTTTCAGCATCGATGCATTTGCAATATAATTTTATTTGAGCCATGATCAAATTGTGACATACATATGTTGCTTATATTTCCTCACTTTCTGTAACGTGTACTGATGAACATTTATTGAAAACAAAATCAAATTGAAACCATAATCTAAACAGTTTATCACATTATTATATTGAGGTTTGGTGAAGATATCGTATTTTTTAAAGGGTTGTCACTCAGATGTGGTGAGTGAATTGCAACATATTTGTCAACACTTTGTTTTAAAGAAATGGGTATGCGTCCCATAGAGGTCAATGACGATTATAAATATTCCATAGATTATTTTCAAGAATTGAAATACTAGTACAATAACATCCTGATCAAAATTTCAGCGTAGAGGATTTTGACAACAGACACTTCGGTATCTCGGACGAGGAGGCCCGCATGATGGATCCGCAACAGAGGCTGGTATTGCATTGCGTACACATGGCTCTTGAGGACGGCGGTATTACAAGAGCAGAACTACAGAAGGGAAAAACTGGGGTGTATATAGGTAAAATCGAGGTTTTAATAAAAAAGAACTCATAAACAAAATCAGGTTAACACTTGCCTGTAATATACACGACAATTCAAATAAAATATCACTACATCATAGATTTGAACTAGGTGTAATCGCATTAATATGGTGC